>NW_027187316.1:3566572-3579072 GCF_028583685.1 Petaurus breviceps papuanus
TGTGTGTGTGTGTGTGTGTGTGTGTGTGTGTGTGTGTGTGTGTGTGTCTGTGTCTGTGTGTGTCTGTGTCTGTGTCTGTGTTGGGGGAAGACTCGTGATTGTATTGGTAAAGGGAGCTCCTTTCTCCCAAAGCAGATTGGCTGTTCTCCAATCAATCAATTAATCAATCAATGTTTATTAAGAACATGCTATGTGCCAGTCACATGGGCCAGATAGGTGGCACAGTGAATAGAACACAGGGCTTGGAGCTGGGGAGGTCTGAGTTCGAATCCAAACTCACATACTTACTAGCTTTGTGACCCTGGGCAAGTTATTTAATCCCCATTTGCCTCAGTAAAATTGGGCCATTCCAGTATCTTTGCCAAGAAAACTCATTAGCCAAACTCCATGGGGTCACACAGTAACTGAACCGTTTAACAACAGCAAATAAGCCAGGCACTATGCTAAGCACTGGGAGTACTAAAAGAGACAAAAGACAGTCCCTGCCCCCAAGGAGCTTATATTCTAATAGGAGAGACAACATGCAAACAAATATACAAAGCAAGATATATTCAGGATAAATAGCAAATAATTAAGAGAGGAAAAACACTAAAATTAAGAGAGGTTGGAGAAAAGGTTTCCTGTAAAAGACAGGATTTTAGCTAGACTTTAAAGAAAGCCAGGTAGGTCAGGAGGCAGAGTTGAAGAGGGACAGAATTCTAGGCATGGGGGAACAGTCAGAGTTTTAGAGACAGGATTCTTAACCCAGTATCCATAGAACATTAAGGGGATATGTTTCAAGGATCTGTAAACACAGACGGGAAAAATCATGTCTTAATTTCAAAATATTTGGTTTCCTTTGTAATCTTATTTATTTTATTTTATGCATTTAAAAACATCATTCGAAGAAAAGGTCCAGAGGCTTCACTAGACTGCCAACGGGGTCTATGATGCAAAAAGATGAAAGAATCCCTTTGCATGGGGCTCTGAAAGGAAAGCTGAATTGCCCAGGGTCACACAGATGGTATATGTCTGAGGCAACACTCTAACATGGATCTTCCCGAATTTCAATCCTCTGTTCAAAGACTTGTAATTGTTTAGATCGTGCAATTTTGAATAACATCATCTTTAGGTAGCACAGTGGAGAGAGCCCTTGACCTGGGGTTAGGAGGAGCTCTGAGCTCAAGACCTGACTTAGACACTTAACTAGCCATATGTCACTGAGCAAATCACTTAACCTGTGTCTGCATCAGTTTCCTCATCTGTAACATGGGGATAATAGCACCAACCTCTCAGGGTTGTCATAAGGATCAAAGAAGATACTATTTTAAGGTGCTTTTGCAAATCTTAAAGCTCTATATAAATGCTAGCTATTATTATAAAAAGATAATTGTTATAGTCATTATATTAACTTATAGTTATGCTTATTATCATAAATATTTATTTAAAAGGGGGTGCCCAGCAGAAGAAATATGCATAAAGCAGAGAAAGCAGAATGGTGCAGTACACAGTACTTGCTCTAAAGTCAGAGAACCTGGGTTCAAATCCCACCTCTGATACTTACTACCTGTGTGACTTTGGCCCAGTTAATTAACCTTCCTAAGCCTCAGTTTCCCCCCTCTGTAAAATGAGGGGGTTGGGTCTGGGATCCCTTGCAGCTCTCCCTCCAGCCCAGGCTTCCCAAACCAGTGCTGGGCAGAGTGACTGCTTAATACCCAGTTAAACAAGGGCAAGGTTCATACTAGCCTGAAGTGTCCACAACAAATGGCATTCCAAGTCCTTTCTGCAAACCTGGCAACCGTGATTTACTGGCACCGTCTGACCCCCTTCCGGGAAACGTGATCTGCTCGTGAGGCTGCCAAGGGAATCATTGTGTTCTCATGGCTATAATCTTTGTTACAATAAAGCAAAGTGCTTACTGTTGTCTTTGGGTCTGTGGGCGGGGATGGGGTCTGGGAGGGAGGGAGGGGCAAAGACCTGCTGTTCTCTAGGCCCGCAGTCTATGTTTGAACAGGTCTATAATGTGGTCACTTGTTCCTTTACTTTTTCCAAAGGAGAGAAACTGAGTATCAGTGGAAAAGACTGAGCACTTTAATTCCCCTGGTGGTCATAATAGTGCTTCGAAAGAAATTACCCACCTTGTCTTTATTCCCTTTCATCCTCATAGTTCCTGGATTCAAATCCTATCTCAGATGCTTTCTACCTGTGGAATCTTAGACAAATCCTTGGGCTTTGGTTTCCTTACCCTTAAAATGAAGAAGTTGGACCAAATGGCTTCCTCAGTTCTGTCCAGCTCTGGAAGGAACCTTAGAGAGCAATTTCCTCCTCCCCCATTTTATAGATGAGGAAACTGAAAACCAAAATAGTTAAATGATTTACTCAGGATTATACAGATAGCAAATTTCAGAGCAGAGGCGACTTGATACACTGGAGAGACCAATGTATTTAGAATTTGAGGACCTGGGTTCAAATCCTAATTATGCCATTTACTATTTATGAGCTTTTTACTTTTTTCTTTTTTCACTTTTCTGGACCTTGGTTTCCTCATCTGTAAAACAGAGGAGTTAGACTGATGATCTCTAAGGATCCCAGGGCCTCCAAATCCAAATCTTCTTTCTTTAGTACATTCCCACCCGAGATGTGAAAGATAGGGAATAATATTATCCTAATTTTACAAATGAGAAAACTGGAGCTCAAAATATGCATAAAGCAGATTAAGATATTAGGTGAGATTTGCCAGAGGTTTATGACATTTAAAAAATTCGAGAGACAATTTCTGGGTAATTTATTCATTTTATCATTTATTTAATAATTTTATTAATTTTCTGAATAATTTATGTAGAGAGACATTATTTCTGGGTAATTTAATCATTTCATTAATAAGTAAAATAATAAATAAAAAGATAAGTGGCACTTTCAAATGCCAAAGACCCCTATGGCAGTGGGCTCACAGTTTATATGGTCTTAGTAGACCAGGTTTTCCTGAAGGTGGCAATAGATTCTGATTGGTTAACAGTTAATGAGAGAATGAATATCACAATGAGAGGTGGACTGTATTACAACGAGGGTCTTGAGGTACATGACTTGGATCACCCAAATCTCAGAAGACATCAATTTTTTATGACCTGTGTGATACAAGGGAGAATCCACATTTCCCCAGACCTGTCTGAGTAAACACAATGAGCAGGAATCCACAGTCTTTGCCCAAGATTTCCCACCCTGTTAATTTCTTTTTTGCTTTTTTTTTTTTTGCTGTTTTTGAGGGCAATTAGGGTTAAGTGACTTGCCCAAGGTCACATGACTAGTTTTTTTGTGTTAAGTGTCTGAGGCCCGGATTTGAACTCAGGTCCTCCTGATTCCAGGGCCAGTGCTGTATTCACTGCGCCACCTAGCCACTCTGTTCCCAACCCTGCCTCTCCCCTCCCCCCCCCAGTTGATTTCTGAATGAGGAAGTAGAAAAGAGGGGGGGAAACTTAGATCTTATTCAATAATTAGTTATTCATGCAAGAAAGAAAGAATAATTTCTCTCAGGTCACATAGCCATTGATCATTGCAGTCAAGACAGTCCTATGAAGTGATTTAGCCTAATTATCACACTTTATAGATGAGTTGGGACTATGCACCATCTCCTGACATTTCATCCAGGGCTCCCTGACTATTCTACCATACTGCCTCCAGCTGTCACAAGTAATCCAAGTGTCTGAGGAGCTCCCTCAGTCAGACAGTTCCACTCTTCACACCTGAAGATGGGTCAGGTTCTTTGATCATGGAATGGGGTGGGACTGGATCCATGATTTCATTGCCATGGAGAACTTCTATTGGGGAAACTCCTTCTTCCAATACAGACCTTCAATTGCCCTGCAATTTATAGTTTTTGAGATTTGCCTGGGGCACTTAGAGGTGAAGTTACCCATCCAGGGTCACAAAGGACATTTTTTCCACTTTACTTTTCTTGGTTCCCCCCTTTTCTTGCGACATGACTATTATGGTAATATGGATGTCATATTTCTTGCCTTCCCAACAAATGGAGGAGGGACTGGAGCGAGGAAAAATTTGGAACTCAGTATTTTGAAAAATGAATGATTAAAAAAGAGTGTGAGCCCCTTTGAAGAAAGTATTTTTTACTTTAATATCATCAGTGCTTAGTATGGTACTAACATAACAATTAGTAACACATAGTGGGTGCTTTATAAATGTTAGTTGACTTGAAAAATATGTAAGAGATAGGGCTTGGACCCAGGCCTTCCTGGCTCTGAGGTTGACTTTCTATCGATTAACTAAAACTGTTTCTCTCACTTTAATCATATCAGTGAAGAAACTGATAGGACTGAACTCCATGAAATTAAGAGAGCAGTATTGAGAATTTCACTCTACTGAGAATGGTTTCCAGAAGGGAACATGAAAATATTGCTGTTCAGATGGGTAATCAACTACTTTGGGATCAAAGGGAGAAAAAAAAGAACTAACATTGACAAAGAATTATCTCTGTCCCTCTCCACCACCCATCTAAGTATTAGGACATCATCTACTGATTAAGTCAACATGTTTATATTTTACTGGGTTGTGGAGTGGGAAGTTTAATTTATGCCTACCTTTACTGGATGTGACTGGAAGCAGTGGCCCTTGTCAGGACTGCCTGGCAAAATAGTTTTGTTTGCTTAATCCTTTGCAACGGAGAAGCCAATATCACTTATTACAGTTTGGGGCCAACTTTCCAGAAATGTCCTTTCAAGATAAGTGGGGTACTACAGGCATTCATGGGAAAGAATAAGGGAAGTCATTGTTTGCTTATGCCTTCTGGGACTAGTGATAGATCCACCCTCCTTGGCACTGATGATACTTAGAATAGACCACATTCCAGAAAGGGCATCAAAATCAGAAAAATTCAGGGAACAACAATACCTAAAAGGCTGCATGGTACAGGGAAAGATCTCTGACTCTGGAGGCTGAGAATCTGGGCTCAAATCCCTGATTTGATCTTAGAGGTGCTACTTTTTCCGGGTGTGACCTTGGGAAAGTCATTCAACTTGGTTGGGTCTTGTTTTCCTCACCTGTAAAATGAGGTTTGACTAGTTAACTTCTGAATTCCCTTCCAACTCTGGATCTATGGTCCCAAGTCTAGCCCTGGTTCTCTTGGGCAAGTCAATGAGACTCAGTTTCCTCATCTGTAAAATGAGGGATTTGAACTAAATGAAATGATTTCTAAGATTTCTTCTAGTTCTCAATCCTATGATCCTTACAACATTGGCTTGGCTACCTTCACTTAGTTAAAGAATATGTCTTTGACCGTAGAGCATTTATAAAAGAATTAAGTGGGTAACATTTACTGAATAATTATTGGCATTGTTGCTTTATAAAATGATATGTTAAATTAAAATTGATGTATTAGTGACCATGCACAGTCAGAGATCCAATCATTCCTAACTCAACTGAAAATGTTCTTGCAAGAGCTAACTACAAATCAGGAATGGGACATTGAAAGGCAGTTCTCAAATGTTAATCAGCACTGGCACCCAGAGAACCCTCCTGCAAAAATTTTTCAAAGACCCAGGTCAAATTAAGGTAGAGAATCAAGAGGAGATTATTTCTTGTGACATCAGTGGTAAGGAGGTTGAGCCAAGTAGGGCAGCTAAGTGACTCCATGGGTAGAGTGCTGGGTCTAGGGTTAGCTCAATTTCTGCCTCAGTCACTTCCTGGATGTGCAACCCTGTGCAACTCATTTAACTTCCATTTGCTTCCATTCCCTCATCTGTAAAAAGGGAAGAATGACAGCATCTACTTTCCAGGGTTGCTGTGAGATAATGTTGGTAAAGGACTTACCTAGAACAATAAATAAATGTTAGCTACTATTATCACTAAGCCTTCTCGTTCTAGCACTAGGCTCTCCTGTCCTTATAAAAATGCTCTTTCCTTGCTTACAGGTGATTACTGGTATAATTCTGAACACTGAGTTCTCTCTATTCCTATCAGATTGGTAAAGGGGTACTATACATGTACAAAGAGAATGTTTTGTCCCAGGTCATACAAGCAGGGCTAGGGTTTGAATCTATTTCCTTTGACTTCAGATCCTGTGTTCCAATGAATCATGTTTGCACTGTGAAGAAAAATCATTGTGTTATTTTTCGGAAATAAATGCTTGAAAAATAATAAGACAGAGTGTATATGTGTAGCAGCAAGCACCCCAAGCATCCTCAGGGTCACTGCCAACACAGGTTCTTGGATCTGCTTTGTTAAAGGAAAGCAACTCAAAATGGGGTAACAAGCTTACTTTTATCAGTCAAATATATATCGTTTATCTCGTTAAGGGGAAAAAGGTCAGCACCCCGAACTTCAGAATATACAGACAGAATTATCAAGACATTAACAGATCAAGTAGACAGATTTCCAAACTGTCCAACCATTACATCCATACCAAACAACATTTGGTTTCAAAGCCGGGGGGCTCTGGACAACGGCTTCCCAGAGTTTCATCAAATCACAGAACTCTTCTCAAAGTGAGCCCCAAAACAAAGCCTCACATCAGGGCTTATATAGCCTTCTCCTGGCTCAGAGAATGTAACAACCTTTTGGACCCACTGGCCAATCAAAAAGTATCTACTGAAAAACAAGCCTCCCACCCCAGGCTCCAGGTGCACTTTAGCCTAGGGGCAGGGAAGATCTTTAAAATTTACATTCCCATTACAATATGCCACATGTCTTGTGCTTCCCCCAAATGTCCCTAGTTTGCAGAGTAATACTTTAAGTAGGTTGTTGTTCAGTCATTTCAGTTGTGCCCAACTCTTCTTGGTAAAGATACCAGAGAAGTTTGTCGTTTCTTTCTCCAACTCATTTTACAGATGAGGAAACCGAAGCAAACAGGGTTAAGTGATTTTCCCAGGGTCACACAGCCAGTAGTAAGTGTCTGAGACCAGATTTGAACTCAGGAGAATGATTCTTCCTGATTCCAGACCTGGAACTCTGTCCACTGTGCCACCTAGGAAGGATTCGGTTTAATAATGCCAGATAGGTATGACTTCAGATGACTGATAATGCAATGTACTTCCTATTTCTTGACAGAGAAATAATGGGCTAGAGATGCACAAGAGATATACGTTGTCACACATGGCCATCATCAGGTTGATTTGTTTTGCTGGACATTTATTACAAAGAAGGGGTTGGGGTGGAGTGCAGGGTGAAGATTAGTGGGTTATTATAGATTCACCAAACAACATAAAAAATATTTTTTTAGTGCACAGAAGAAAAAAGTATAAACCACAGTGGGTACAAATAGACATTTGTTGAAGTATCTAGGTGACAAGAAAACTGGGGGGGATAGTTATAGTAACATGCTAGATGTCAGAATCAGGATCCAAAAGAATCTGCAACTGGCAGAAAGAGAGGGGTTATGGGAAGTATTGGTCAGGAAAGAGTGCATTCAAGGCATAAGGGACTGTCTGTATAACTGCATAGAGATAGAAGATGGTATGCCATGTGTGAAAAACAGAGAGACCATTTTGTCTACATTGCCAAGTGTGGAATCAAGAGTAATGTAGAACAATGCTAAAAAGTTAGTCAGGGGCAAAGTTGTAAAAGGTTTTAAAAGCTACATAGATAGTATAGATTTTATCTTAGAGGCAATAGGAAAGAATTGAATTTTATTGACTATGTCTGTGACATGGTCAGACCTGGATTTAAGGAAAATCACTTTGGCAGCTAGATGGACTGATGGACTGATGTGGGACAACCTGATTTGTGACCAATTAGGAAGCTCTTGTAATGACCTAGATGAGAATTGAAAAAGGCCAGAATTAGGTTGGTAGCTAGATAAGTGGAGAGAGGGGGCTAGGTTGAGAAATGTGGAAGTAGAAATAGCAAAATCTGGTGACCTTAACTCCATACTAACCCTAATTCTGGCACTAACCCTAACCCTAACCCAGTACCAGTCCTAGAGTCAGAAAGACTCATCTTCCTGAGTTCGAATCCGACCTCAGATACTTACTTAGCTGTGTGACCCTGGGTTAGTCACTTAACTCTGTTTGCCTCAGTTTCCTCATCTATAAAACGTGCTGGAGAAGGAAACGACAAACCACTCCAGTATCTTTGCTGCCCCAAAATGGGGTTACAAAGAGTTGGACATGACTGAAATGACTGAACGACAATGCTATGTACCTATATGTAGTCACCAATTCACTCCACTAATCTCCTTGGCCACCATGAATGATATTCCATTCATCGTTCCCTCCCCCCTCCTGATAGATTTCTTCTCATATTTTCTTTTCAGTGGCCACAAGCAGCCCTGCACCTGAAGAATATGAAATTGAGATTGAGATAAGTTTGGAAAATGCATCCCTCCTGGAGCCTTTCAAGGATTACTTAAAAAACCTCAGTTTTCCAATCCAAGTGATAAATGCCAACCTGAGCACTGATATTTTAAGTATGAAAGTTACAACAGGTAAGTACTGAGACACTGCTACATCCTTCAAGGGCATGGGTACATTAGGAGACTAGACCTTAAGAATTCTTTTCAATGAGAAAAAATAAATGGCTTAATAAGCAAGTTACCCCCAAGGGCTGAGCAGAGACATAGCAAGCAATCTCAGGTCTCAGGTCAAGCAGCATGAAACATGTCCTCAAATTGAATTTTAAAAACAAATTCAATTTTATGAGGGAGGGATTTGGGAATGCAAGGGACCATGTGGGGAGAGACCTCAAAACTCCACCAGGGGGCCATCAGCCCCTAGGGGCAGAGAACTCAGGACACCATGAGATTGCTTCCTGGGAGTCTGTTTCAGAATAAGAGTGAAGAAGAGAGTTAGACTAGAGATGAATTTAGTCAGGTTTCAAAGTTAAAAAAAAGTTCACTAGCTTCTGATTTTTATTAAATTATTTTTTAATATTTAAAATTTTTCATAAATTTTAATAAAATTCAGTTTTTATTAAATATCCTAGCTAAGTAAGTACACTAGAGGTGCTGTGCCATAATGTATAGAGAAATCATCACCCTGAAGTCAGTAAGACAGGATTTCAAGTTTTGTGCCTGACATATAAAGGCTATGCAACATGGTAATTCACTTCATCTCCCAATGTACTAAAATTCTCTCTCACTCTTAAGTTTCAAAGCAGGAGTCAATCTGCACTGGTAGAAAGTATTTCTCATTGGAAGTTCCCTCTGCCAATGAAATCACAAGATAACAGCTGTCAGGATCTACAAAATTCCAAAACCCTCTCTCTTCTCCTTTCCTCACCAATTATAGTAGTGAGTTTAAGGTTGTTGTTGTTTAGTTGTTTCGGTTGTGTCTGACTCTTTGTGACCCCATTTGGGGTTTTCTTGGCAAAGATACTGGAGCAGGTTGCCATTTCCTTCTCTAGCTCATTTTACAGATGAGGAAACTGAGGCAAAAAGGGTTAAGTGACTTGCCCAGGCTCACACAGCTGGGAAGTGTCTGAGGCCAGATTCGAACTCAAGAAGATTAGTCTTCCTGACTTCAGGCCTGACACTCTATCCACTGTGTCACTTGACTGCCCAAGAAAGTCTCCATGTCCTTCAAATTGTACTTAAGTTAATTCTTAGATTCTAGATAAAAGCCTAAGGGAATAATTGTTTTGACTTGGGGGAGGGAGTAATAGAAGAGCTAAGAAAGATTATGGATGGGAGGGGCCTGTCCTAGGAAGGGAAGTCTTCAAGAGACACCACACTAGTGACAATTAATAATGACATTGATGGAAGGCCTCTTTGTTCCTCATTAACTACTGTCAAGCGTCCCAGGCATAAAGCTCACTCTATTGGACAATGTAGGGATTTTCCAAGATCTTTTGCTGCTGCTTCCTCATTTTGTAATTATTCTTTCTTTAGGTCTGTTTAATATGCATACCTAGACAGTTTTGATTTCTCCATCCAATGGAAACTATAGGCACCGTTTTCCTAGAAATGGATTTCATAGCTATGGGTAGCACCATTTCTTTTTCTTTTTCTTTTCATTTTCTTTTTCTGACACAAAAGAAACTTCTTCCTTCATTCATAACGTTCATAGGTGTAAAGCTGGAAAGAATCTTAAAGACCCATATAGTCCTCCCCCTTAATTTTACAGATGAAGAAACTGAGGCCCAGGGAGGTTAAATGGCTTGCCCAGAAAACATTAGAAGCAATCTTTTAACCCAGGTCCTCTGACTTCAGAGCTAATGTACTTTTCTTCCTTTTAAAACATGATTATTATGAATTTCAATGGCACCAACAAATATGAACATTTCCATAAACAAAAAATATTGCATATTTTTGGAAGCTGCAGCTAAGTGGTGCAGTAGATAGAACACCAGGCTTGCAGTCAGGAACACTCTTCTTCCTAAGTTCAAATCTGGCCTCAGACACTTGCTAACTGTGTGACCCTGAACAAGTCATTTCACTGTGTTTACCTCAGTTTCCTCATCTGTAAAATGAGCTGTAGAAAGAAGTAGCAAACCACGCCAGTGCCTTTGCCAAGAAAACCCCAAATGGGGTCATAATGAGTCAGACATGACTGAAACCACTGACCATCAAACTATTTTTGTTTTTAGCAGTCATCAAATTTCACATGGAAGTGCCACCTTTTCCCTTCTTTTCTCTGTCCTCTTCTGAACACTTAGGGTACTTTCTATTGTTCTGAGTTAGTTCCTTCTATATATGTTCTTTTCATTACCTTAAAGCAGAGTACAAACAATGTGGAATAGCGCATTTTCACAGATATCTGGAAAATTCTCTTCCGGACCACCATGCTGAAAATCACTACACTTACACGGAGAGAAAGAGGGAGTGTAAGTAATGGATGGCATGCAGAGTCAGAAAGACCTAGGTTAAAATTCCATACTTACTAGCTCCATGGCCCTGAGCAAAGTACTTTAACCTCTATATGCCTCAGGAAATTCCCAAGGATTGAAGGACTACATCAGAGATGGGTTCTGATGGTAGATATATAGTTTCAACATGTTGCCAAAGTTCTGTATTTTTTGAATATACAGTGGCTATCACTATGTCTCTGAACAAATTTTATCCAATTACATTTTTTAATTATATTTTTTGCTTTTTTTAAAAAATCACCTTCATTTCCATGCATGTTCTTTTACCCACCCCTTCCTCAGAGATTCATCCCTTTATAATGAAGAATTTTTTTTAAAGTAATTCAGGAAATTTATGCTTATGCACATCAATGAATTCTGACAGGATATGCAATGTTCCAAACAGAATCCCCCTATCATTGCAAAAAAGAAAAAGAAGGGAATTTTCTCTTTTTTTATTTTTAGTCAAACTTGATGGTCTTAACTACATAGAATTTGGTTTGGGTTTTGGTTGTTGTTTTGGCTGTTTGTAACAATCCCTAATGATGGAATTTCAGGGCAGAGAAGAGGCATTTTTGAATACAGAATACAAATTCAAATTTGTCTTTGAACAACCCCCCATGTTACTCCACGCAGGCATCGGCTATTCAGCCCCTGTCTAAAGCCAACCCTGTTCACTTCCCTTCCAGAACAAAGAGCTGATTTCCCTGGCTTTGCTAAATCAGTGATCATGTAAAACCCGAACACATCTTCTGTTCTTGAAAAAGGCTGCAGTGCAATCTGACTGTCTAGTCAGAGCCTGGTTGTTTTTCTCATTTCATAGAAAACTGGTGGAAAACAGCTTTTGTTTGCAAAGTTCTTTCAGCACCCTTCCAGCACAGCCCCTTTCTGAGGAACTGGCCAAGTCTGGCTTGAAATGTGCACAGCACAAACCTATCTACACTTTCATCCAGAAAGCCATTTATTATATTAATCAGAACAGGCAGCTGGTGAAAGGGGCCACAGCATGATCTTTCAGCTTCCAGTACATAATGCTGTGCCAATGTGTGATGTTTGCGGCTATAGAAATTGTGGGATTAAGACAAATTAGAGAAGTTCTGACAAAGTCCAATTTGGATTTGCTACAACTCTGGAAAATTATATATAATCAATCAATGAATCAGCAAGCATATAGGAAGCAGCTGCTATGTGCCAAGGACTTCACCAGCTGCTGATTAGAAAGAAAGGGAGGGAGGGAGGGAGGGAGGGAGGGAGGGAGGGAGGAAGGAAGGAAGGAAGGAAGGAAGGGAAGGAAGAAGAAAAGAGGAAGAGAGAAAGAAAGAAAGGAAGAAGAAAAGAAGTAAAGGAGGAAAGGAAGGAAAGAAGAAAAGAAGAGGAGGGAGAAAGAGGAAGAGAAAAAGAAAGAGGAAGAAAAAAGAAGAAAGGAAATAAAGAAGGAAGGAAGAAAAGAAAGGGAGGGAGGAGGAGGAAGAGAGAAAGAGAGAAAAAGAAAGAGAAAGAAGGAAGGAGGAAATAAAGGAAAGAAGGAAGAGAGAAAGGCTAGAAAGAAGAAGAGAGAGAAAGAAAGAAAAAGAGGAAGAAAGAAAAAAGAAGGAAGGAAGGAAAGGAGGAAAGGAAAAAAGGAAGGAAGGAAAGGAAAGGGAGAAAGGGAGGGAGAAAGAGGAAGAGAAAAAGAAAGGGATAGAGAAAGAAAAGAAGAAAGGAAGGAGAGGAGGAAAGGAAGGAAGGAAAAG
>NW_027187316.1:3584072-3603665 GCF_028583685.1 Petaurus breviceps papuanus
AAAAAAAATGTGGTATAAGCAAAGGAACAATAACTAGGAGGAAAAAACAAATAAATCAATTAGTGACTTGTTTTTTCTGTGGAATACTTTGATGTATATATCTTTCTTCTACTTTTAACCATATGTATTATCATTTGCAGCTTCAATTATAGCAGATAAAATGAGGAATATATATATATATATATGTAGGTATATATACAATTTGCCTCATCTTTTACATTTGTAATGTGCCACAAAAGTTGCTAGACAGACATTTTGGTAGTTGTGGCAGTGATGAGATCCCATGCAGGGGCTCATTAAATAGATATCCATCCAGTATCCTTACTTGCCTTTGTGTTTTGATTGTGACATCTTCCCTTCGGATTTTCAGATGAAACAAAGTTCTCCGTTGTCCCAGAAGTCATCTATGAAGGGGATACAGTGACACTGAAGTGTGAGAATGAAGTGCAATCAACAAATGTAACCTGGCGCCATTTTGAAAGGGCCACAGATATTCAGAACAGCACTGGATTCTCCATTTACACTTATCTGAGTCACCAAGTTTCAATATCAATCCTCACTATTCATAATATTTCTCTGATTGACGCTGGTATATTTGTTTTCTTCTTGATCAATAAGCTGATTGGGGTGGGAGTATATGATGAAAACTGATTTCTGTAGAAATCAAGCAAATCTGTTGGAGACCATATAGAGATTCTTCATGGGTTAGGTTGTTTTGTTTTGGTTGATTGGTTGATGGTTTATTTGTTTTGTGATACAGCTGTAAAGTTATCTCCCAGAAGTATTCCTTTCACTTCTTAATTTAAAATACAAAACAAAAAACTTGCAGTAAATGAGACATATTGCAATTCAGTGACTTGAAGTAGCCATATAGTGTTTGAGGTAGCCATATAGTGACCAGAGCCAAGAATTATAAACTAAGGCAGGGTCCTTAGTCAATTTTGTGTTTCGTGGACCTCTTTGGCAAGTGACTTGCCCAGTGTCACACAGTCAGGATATGTCAGAGGTGGGACTAGAACCCCACAGCTTCCTGGCTCAGAGACTGGCTCTCTGTGCCGCTGTATCATGTAGCCTCTTGCCTATGTCATCTAGTAAATCTGCCACAGGAGGTCTACCTGACAGGGCAAGGTCCTTTCTCATGTTCTCCTGACATGGTGGGGTGAGATGGGGAGGTTATCAGTGAATCATGCAATCTGTTGATTAGCTCTCCCTCAGTCTTACTAAACAACTGGAACATTTTCCCACCCACCCCACCCACGTCCCGCCCCTGATCCCAATTGTATATTCCTCTGATGATAACCTTTATTCCACTTCTCTGGTCTAACTCCTTATTTGTACTTAGCTATAGCCTAGGCTCATGGGTCTTGAATCTGCCATGTAAATGTAAGACTTTCTATCTAAAGTTTTCTATTTCCCCAGGACTTTACAACTTGCACCTTTTTGCCCCCTTTATTAAACATTAATCCTTATTACTTGTTTGCTTTGCTTCCCTTCCTCTCCTCATATCCCTACCTTTTCACTTTTGGTATCCAAAGGATCCAAATTCTCCATCTGTAACATCCAAAATTTTCCCCAAACTGGGAAGTCTTTCATTTTCCTTTCTAAAGATACTCAAAGGTTTAGAAATATTTTAATATTTAAATGTTGATCTAACATGACTAGTGGCTATAGTTAATTTAAAGACTGGTATCTACATAATAATAACCAATAAGGTAATGTTTTGGATTTTTTTCCAGGCGAATATGTTTGTACTCTAACATACGACATTTTTGATTATGAGGGCCGGAAGAAAATCAATGTGATTTCCACAGAAATTGAACCATCAGAAGACCTGAAGGTGATGTGTGACAACAATCCTGTGTCTTTGAGTTGTTGTACTGGGAAAGATTTTAATTTGAGTGATATTAAATGGAATCAGGAAGGACTGATCAGCATTTCAGGTAAGTAGGAAGTTTCATTATTTTACATGACATGACCAATGTGACTTCTAAATAACTTGACCTACTCTTCTAGGAGAATACAAAAAAACTCACATTTATATAGTATTTCAAAGTTTACAAAAAGCACGTGATTTCCACCCAACAACCTTGTGAGGTAGAAAGTTCAAATACTATTAATCCCATTTTACAGATGGGAAAACTACAGCATTAAAAGGCTGAATGATTTAGATATAACCACAATTCAAAAGCCAGTTTCCTGATTCCAAATTCTTGTCCTGCAGCTGAATTCTTATATGTGTTATGGGCAGGTGGCACAGTGGATAGAGTACCAGACCTGGAATCAGGAAGACTTGAGTCCAGATCAAGCATCAAACACTTACTAACTGAGTGACCCTAGGCAATTTATTTAAACTCTGTTTGCCTTGGTTTCCTTTTCTGTAAAAGGTGCTAATAATAGCACCTATCTTATAAGGTTATTGGGGGCAGCTAGGTGGTGCAGTGGATAAAGTGCTGGTCCTGGAGTCAAGAAGACTCATCTTCCTGAGTTCAAATCTAGCCTTAGACACTCAGTAACTGTGTGACCCTGAGCAAGTCACTTAATACTGTTTGCCTCAGTTTCCTTATCTGTAAAATGAACTGGAGAAGGAAATGGCAAGCCCCTCCAGTATCTTTGCCAAGAAAACTCCAAATGGGGTCACAAAGAGTTGGACACAACTGAAATGACTGAATATCTGGGGTTATTGTGAGGGTTAAATGAGATAATATTTGTTTAAAAAAACCCTTGGCACAGTGCCTGGCACTTATGCTCTTACTACTCCAGTCATTTCTTTATGAGTATAAGTTACAGGGATGGTGCTGACCTGCCTTGGTAAAGGAAATTTCCTCATCTGGGAGTTCCCTATACCAATGAAACTGACAGCTATGGACCCTATCCCCTATTCAAACTAAATCATATGAGACTGTCCTTAGTAACAGTCACACAATTGTTTCTTTACAGGAATCAGCACCTCAGATTCCAGGTGCAGTAAACATACCATCCAGGCTGATGGAACTCAGTGTCTAAGTGGTTCAGCTGGCACAGAAGTATTTTACATATGCAGGTTCCTCAGTGGCTATGGAGCCTATAGCAGCAGGAAGATAAAAGTCACATTTACCTCTGTGGGTAAGAATCTGTTCTTCGGGATTATGGGAATTCTATTGTTAGACTCTTCATGCCAATTGTAATGATTCGTGGGCCAATAGTCAAGTACATCCTTCCTAACATGGTTGATTCCATTAAAAAAAAAAGATACCCCATAATGTCAGATTTAAAAAAATGTTCCAGGGGACGTTTCTTCTCTAACAAAGGAGATAAGGAAATCAAGTCACAGCTTCAGGTGTAGGAAGAGGGAGTCAGAGTCTCTTGGATGGTGACCCTAATAACTTGAATTCACAAGTTTCCTAGAATTCACAAATTTACAAATAATCTTTGGTTCTGATATGGACAGTGGAAAGAACAATCAATTTGGTGTCATATTGGATTTGAATTTCTTTTTTAAAATGTTTTTATTCATTTTGAACTTAAATACAAAAAAACCTTCTAAAGTTTCCACGTATGTTGCACAACACAAAAAAAGATTCAATATTAAACGATGAATCTCCATTTCACAATTTCCTTTTTTAAAATAAAACTGTTCAATAAATGTTACACATTATTTTCAAAGTGATCCTGCCTTTCTGTGCTCCCTTCTGCTTTTGTTTTTGTTTTCTGCTGTGCATTCTTCTTCTCCCTCCCCACACTAGAGAAGGTCACAAACAGGTATGTTTGTATGTACAAATATATATAAAATCATGCTATACATATTTCTATTTATCATTTCTTTCTCTGGAGGTAGATAGGATAGCATCTTCCTTCATGGATTATTTATAATTGATTTGAGTATTTATAATACTCAAAATAACTTAGTCATTCACAGTTGTTCTTCAAACAATATTGCTGTTACTGTACCCAAAGTTCTCCTGATTCTACTCATTTCACTTCAGGTTTGAAATTCACTTCTGTCACTTAACCACCTTTAGAAGGCAACCTTGGACAAGTCACTTCTTTTCCAGGGTCTCAGTTTCCTTATTTGTTAATGAGGGGATTGGACTAGATGATCTTTGCATTCACTTCTAGCTGCAAATCTATGCTCATATGTTAACAGCATTCTTGCAAAGCAGTGTTGGTCAAGTCAATGTTTTATGGACTGTGCCTAAATTGGGTTATGTTGTTATGTAAACATGCATTATGCTTTTTTGCAATTAATAACACAAGACCCTATCTAAGAAGAAGAAGAATAGGAAAAAATCCCATTATGGAGTGGGTGGCGCTGGAGGTAAGGGAAGGCTGTGTTCATTTGGCTCTAAAAGTATCTACCAAGCTAAAAAGGTTTTTATTTGAAGACCAGACTACCTATGTACAGAGAAGCCCCAAATATTTTTGTAAAGGTAAAATCTGATTAAAATAAAGAACAAGGACAGAGGGATGAAAGAGAAGAAGGCAGTGAGAGATCGTGGCTGCCAATAGACAAAGAGCCTAGGGCTTATCTACATTACCTTGATTAATTAAACATCCTTCAACAAACATTTTTCCCTAGTAGTGATTTATTTATTCTCACAAGCTCTGGGCCTATTTTTAAAAATAATTTTGTTGATAAATTTTATTTTTATATAACCTGCATAGCCCTGATCACTCAATCATCCATCAACAAATATGTTCTCCCAGTATTACTATTTATTCCCATAGTCTCTAGGCCTGTCTTTTTAAAAAATATTTTTGATAGCTTTCATTTTTATAATTCCTACATATTCCCCTACATTCCTTCTTTTACCCCTCCTAGAAAGTTATCTTTTAATAATTTTTTTGAAGAAAAAATTTCCACAAAACAAACAAATGTATCAAAACAGTTCTGACATTATATGTAGCATTCCACATTCATGGAGCAGAATGTGTGTGTTTGTACACACATATGTGTGTACAGGTACGCATGAGTTGGGAGACAGGGAAGGGAATCTTCTCTTCTTTGAAATGAAGTAAGGCCATTAAAATTTCACAGCATTTTTAACATGCATTTATTAAGTGCCTGCTGTATATCAGGGACTGCGCTTAGTGCAAGGAATGCAAACACAGTCATGAAGCGAGTTGGGGCTCTCAAAAGACCTTACATTGATGGGGCAGTTTAGGGCAGGAGAGGGAGACAATATGGGAGGAGGTGGGGCCCACGGTGGAGGTCTGAGGTCTGAGAAGGGTAGATCAGGAAAGGCTTCCTTTCGAAGACAGTATATGTGTCACAAAATGAGGAGGTTTCACTATATGGCCTCCGAAGTCCTTTTCAACTCTCAACTGATACTGTTGTTCAGTCATTTTTCAGTCTTGTCTGACTCTCTGCGACCCCATTTAAGGTTTTCTTGGCAGAGATACTGGCGTGCTTTGCTATTTCCTTCTCCAGCTCATTTTACAAATGAAGAAACTGAGGCAAACAGGGTTAAGTGACTTGCCCAGGGTCACACAGCTAGTAAGTGTCTGTGGCTGGACTTGAACTCAGGAAGATGAGCCTTCCTGACTCAAGGCCTGGCTCTCTATCCAATAATTCACCTGGCTGCCCTAAATTGATGATCCTCCCTAAATTCAGAGTCCCTTCGTCAAAGGTTTTTCTGAAACCATCCACTTCCTCATTTCTTTCTTTTTTTTTTCTTTTTGGAGGGTGGAAGGCAGGGCAATTGGGGTTAAGTGACTTGCCCGAGGTCACACAGCTAGTTAAGTGTCTGAGGATGGATTTGAACTCAGGTCCTCCTGACTCCAGGGCTGGTGCTCTATTCACTGCACCACCTAGCTGCCCCTATTTCATCATTTCTTATAGCACAACAGTATTCTATTAATTCATATATCATAACTTGTTCAGCCATTCTCCAATTGATGGTGATCCCCTCAGCTTTCAATTCTTTGCCACCACACCTCTTTTTCTTTTTAAAAAGTTCTTTGCTATAAAGGATGGGAGGGAGCATGGGTTGCAATATGAGTAAAAATCTAAGTGAAGGGGGCAGCTAGGTGGCACAGTGGATAGAGTACCAGCCCTGGAGTCAGGAGGACCTGAGTTTAAAATCAGCCTCAGATATTTGACATTACCTGTCAATGACTGCTAGGCAAGTCACTTAAACCTGATTGCCTCAACAACAACAACAAAAATCTAGGTGAAGTAAAAATAAAAGATAACAAAAAAGTTCTTAAAAAAATTTAAAACCCAGATCAACTAAAAATATAAAAGTAAACTAATTCTTTGCAAACTATAAGGGATTCTTGTTATATGGGAATAAATTGAAAAAGGAATACTTAGAACCATGTAGCAAATCTTACTCCTTGCTGAGGTAACGTATTCCACTTAGGGATGGTTGTAATTGTTGTGGTATTTTGCCTTATGTAGAACTGAAATCTTCAAATATACTTCCCATGTCCAATTATAATGCTCACTCATTGACTCTAATTCTTCTTTCTGGGACTAAACAGATCACCTCTCTTCCATATGATAGCACTTTAAATATTTTGATACTGTGATCATCTCCCCTCCTCTACCACTTACCCTCACCCCCAGCTTTCTCTTCTTCAATCTAAACACCTCCAATTCCTGCAGTTCAACCTAACAGAGTTAAGAATTCCCTCATCAGCTTAGTTTCCCTCTTCTCTGCTCTCATGTATCCATGTTAGGATGTTAGGAAGCAACGAGGTAGCAGCATGTCTTGGGTTAGAGGTCAACACCTGTGAATTTTCAGCCTTTTGTCACTGCTGATTATCAGGATATAATTCTAAGTCACAAGAGGAAGTGAACAAGTTCCGAGGGGATGTGGTGGAAATGTGTGGCTCAAAGCACCATGAGCAACAGGCTGGAAACTAATCAAACAACGGAACACTGAGGACCCCATCTTGTCCAGACCAATGACAGGACGGTCCATTGTATCCATCTTTATCCTAAGAGGCTCTCCTTCTGGATACTACCAAAAAAAGGCTGATTTTTTTTGGCATTGTTTGTGTTTTGCTTTTTTCAGCCAATCTGACAGTAACTCCAGACCTGATTGCTATTTCTGAAGGACAGAGTTTCTCCATAACATGCATCAGCGATGTGAGTAGCTATGACTCAGTATTCTGGAACACTTCGGCTGGAACCAAAATAAACCCAAAGTTTTATGCCACCAAGAGATATCCTGATAGAGCTGAATCAGTACTTACAGTAGAGACTGCAACAAGAGAATGGAATGGTGAGTGGAATTGTAAAGTGCTGAGCAAAGTGCCTGGGACATAGTAAGCACTATGTAAATGTTAGCTACTGCTATTATTATATCACTTTGTGAAAGGTTTTTTTTTATTTATTTTACTTTTATTGATATCTTTTTTATTTATACCATACAGAGAGCTATCCAAAATGATGAAAAAATTTGAAAATAAAGGGAAAAAAGCAATTAAGCAAAATTTATTAACACCAAGCCCAACATTCTGTGAAATATTTCACACCTGGGGTGGCTAGGTGGAGCAATGAATAGAGCACTGGCCCTGGAGTCAGGAGGACCTGAGTTCAAATCTGACCTCAGACACTTAACACTTACTAGCCATGTGACCTTGGGCAAGTCACTTAACCCCAATTGCCCTGCATTCCCCCCTCCCAAAAAGAAAAAAAAAGAAATATTTCCACCCATAGTCCCCCACCTTCTGCAAAGCAAGAAGGGAACAAGTGTTTACTAAGTGCCTCCTATGTTCCAGATGCTTTTCAAATATTATTTCATTTGATCCTTGCAACAACCTTCAGAGGTAGGTGCTATCACAATTCCCATTTTACAGTTGAGGAAATTGAGGCAGACGACTTACCCAGGGTCATGTAGATAGTATCTAAAACCAGATTTGAACCGATGTCTTCCTTACTCCACATGCAGTACTCTACCCATTCTAATACCCAGCTGCTTAAAGGATGGCAGGCGGTGTATTCTCGTATGCTTTCTTCAGGACCGTTTGTTCATCCTAATTATCTAGTCTTCAGTTTTGCTGTTCTTTACATTTACATTGCTGTAGTCATTCTATATATCACATTACAGGTTCTAGTTCACTCTGTGTCCATTCTTATGTCTTCCCCTGCCTCTGTCTCTTTTTCATTTTTATGGAGCAGTAATATTACATTATGTTCACACATTGCACGTTTTGTTTAGCCATTCCCCAATTGAAGTAAACATACTTCGTTTCTACTTTTTAAACTACTCTAAAAAGTGCTGCTATTAAAACTCATAGCAGACAATTCTTTGTACAGCTTCTACTAGGAAATCAGTGAGATATTTATATGTGTGTATGAATATAATATATAGAAATTATGTGTATATATACACACATCTAACTTTTTTTTAAAAGAAATTAGGGTTAAGTCACTTGCTCAAGGTTACACGGCCAGGTGTTTCTGAGTGGGTGCTAAGCATCTGAGCCCTGATTCAATCCCCAGGTCATCCTGACCCTGGGGCAGGTGCTCTTGCTTGCTGTGCTACCTGGCTGCCCCCACACATGTAACTTTTGATATGAATAGAGCATTTGTTGTCTAACTCCTCTGTGGTAAAGAAAATGGTCAAAAGGTTCACGTCCTTCAGATTGTACCGAACTGTTGGGCTAGAACAAGAAACAATAACTTTATTATATATTTAAAAGGAATAGCAAGTTGTACATAATAGATTTGCAGTTTCATGTGCAATTAGATTTTTATTATACTATGCTATTTAAATGCTTGTTTTATTCCATAAATTAAAAATACATAAATTAATTAAAAATAAAATAAAGTTAAAAAAACCAAGAATGCTATAATTAGTTCATATTTCACTCCCATAAATAGACCATATTGAGGGGGTATTTTAGTCCTTGAGTGCAAAAGGAAACTATGGATCAGAGCCACAATTAGTGATGCTGATGCCTGGGGTGAGCATCATGGTCTGGCAAAAGGCAAGCAATACAAAGATACCCTCAAATCAACTTTTGAGAAGGTAGGTGGAGACTTGTAGGAGAGACCTATGGACACAAGGTCCTTCAGGAGACAGAAGCCCCAGAACATCTTTGGGGAGGGAAAAGAATCCATTTGGACCAGGGAAGAGTAGTACACCTGGAATATTTTCTTCTCTGATTGTTCCAAGGTCAGCATAGGTAAAATTGTAGACCAGGTATTCCTTTTGTGCCTTCTCCCACTTCCTACCACTTCTGTCTCCTGACTCAGGTGTCAAGTGCCCTCTGGCTGCCTAAAATAATCTACTGGGCCTCACAGAACAGCTCTGGATAACTTCTTCAGAGAACAGGAACTGAGTTCTACTTGGGTAGAATTGGTAATAATGGCTATGGTATCCATGGAATAGGTGAGGATAGGATTTGAATAGGGTGACCTCACCTAGACACACTTATAGGCAAAAATCATCTTTCCCAATTAACATTGGTAGAGGGAAGTCATATTTAGTGTAATATTCAAAAGGAGTAACATATTCAGAGACCTCCTTTCACCCAAACTTATCATGTCAATATAATAACTGATACTTATATAGAATTTGTAAATGTTCAAAACCCTTAACATACATCATCTTGTTTGAACCCACAGCAATCTGTAAGTTTAATATAAGTATATATACTACATATTATATATAATTATGTATCATATATAACATATAATAATATATTATTATATTGATAATATAATAAGTATAATTATTTTCCTTTTACTAATAAGTGAATTGAAGCTCAATGAAGTTAAGGGACTTGCTCAAAGTCACATATCTCATAAACAGTAGAGGCCAGGATTTGAACTCAGGTCTTCCTGCCTCCAAGCCTAATATTCTATCAACTATGTGCAATTCCTGTTCGTGAAGAAGTAATTGAAGCAAACTGGGAATCAGGTTCCCTGAGCTCTCATCATGATCCTGCTGGTTGGCGTGTGATATTTTTTTTGACCAGCACCTTCATTTGTAAGCTAAAGGAAGTAAGAAGGAACTCAGTTCTTCTAGCTGGGTAGTCCTATAGAGTACTTGATTGAGCAGAAGCTGCCCAAAAAAGTGTGTGTGCTCCCTATTGCAATTTCTGGTTGGTACTTTAGTGGGGGGAGGGACAACATGGAATCTCTAGAGAAGAGTCTCAAACCTCCTGCTTCTAGATTGTGGGAAACAGTCAAGTCATCAAGCAGACATCATTGGGTAAAAGTTCTTTGGGCTATAATGTAACACTGCAAATTTTCTTTGAACTCACTATAGAAAGATACTTAAAAAAAAAAAAAGGTGACAGCAAAAAATTCACTGGATTTTGTGCTCAGCTAGAAGGCCTGGGTTCCAGGACTAACTCTTTAATCTACTAGCTGTGTGGCCCTGAGCAAATCTCAGCCTCAGTTTCCTTATCTCTAAAATGGGGCAATAATATTTACACTAGCAACCTCTTAAGGTTGTTACGAGGTAAGCACATATATCACCAATGTGATACCCACAGCGACTGCTATGAATAGGAAGGCATATTTCCAGGTTTGAATTGTAAGATATCAGACTCTCTTCTTCAAAAAAACCCCAAGATATTGATTTCATATACAGAAAGCCAAATCCACCATGGTAATAAAGAAGTTGGTACACATTAGCAATGCAGGAAGCACCACCAATCCCAAGCCTTCCCTCTGTCAGGCCTCCCCACAAACAAGCTCTCTTAGGCAAAATGCCCCTCTCTCACCCTTGCTAACTGCTCTGCCTTTCTCTGCCTCCTCTCTCAGCTCCACCTCACTCTCCCACTTCCTGCCCCACCCATTCAGTAAGCTCCTCTCACCAAAGACTCCATGGGACTCAGGCTTCCCTGTGACTCAGGCTCAAAGCAGGTCACATAGGCCTATTGATGGCAAGAAAGATCTTCCCATTCCATTAACAGTACATTAACACTACAGCACATTACAAACTATAAAGTATTATGGTAATGTGAGCAATAATTATTTTTATTATCTCATTCTGCCAATCTTTCCCAATGTTGTTGAGTCATTTCAATTGTGTCCAACTCTTCATGGGGTTTTCTGGGCAAAGATGCTGGAGTGTTTTGCCATTTCCTTCTCCAACTCATTTTACTGATGAGGAAACTGAGGCAAACAGTGTTAAGAGACTTGCTGAGGGTTACTCAGGAAGTATCTAAGGTCAAATTTGAACTCAGGTCTTCCTAACTCCAGGCCTAGCTCTCTTTGCTCTGTGCCACCTTGCTGTCCTGAACTACCTAGGTTTCTCAATGAGGTTCAGATAAAAACAGTCCAGGGTCAAGTTTCTATCCTACTATTATTCATATTTATTCAATGGTCTACAGAATATTGCACTGGTGGATAAATACTTTTTGTAGTTGAAAAAAAGTATTAGAATATAAACTCATCCTCTGTAAGTCTTCTGAAAGGATCCTTGGTCCCAATTCATTTGCAGATAGGACAGTAGGGATGGAATTTATCACATCAAGTTCTTAGACCATTTCCTTCTCCTCAGCCAGGTCTATGTGCATCGAAAGCTTTTGTGTTCTATGTAACTTAGAAATTATGAGTATTTGGGATGGTGCCATTTATTAAAATGTTATACTTCAGTTTATTTGCATCATTTTTTTTTCAGTTAGAAGTGATTTTATTATTTTAGTACCTAAGTAAAAATGTATGCAACCAGAGCAGAAAATGAGGGTGATTCATATTTCCAGTTGGGTGGGAGCACTTTCTTGGTCTTATAGTACTAAGCCAGTCAGTGAATTTGACACTCATTCAGAATCATTCAGAATTTAGAATCCTTATGTTTTCCATTTCTCTCAAGAGAACTATAGGCAATTGTAGGCAATAACACATGATAATGGTCTAGTTCCAATGTTGGTTGAACTCTCTAGAATATGTCAAGGTCTGTCTTTGCAGTGTGGGTACTTGTGGTGGGTTAGTGAATGAAGGAAAATGAGCATCTGATGCATTATCTAGCCACCAGGTCATGTCTTGCTAGATATTTGATAGGTGCTAAATTTGACAACCTGCAGTGATATGCCGCACAATTTCTACCATCTCCTTATTTGATCTACATTGATCACTAAATCCAAATTCTTTAAAGATTATCCTTCTGTTGTCTGTGGTGGTGTGATAGTAATGGAATGTGGAGATTCCCCTGTATTGGGCTTGGTTTTCAAATTGATTGTATTAAAACCCAGAGCTTGTTAATCCCACCTGTGGGATGGACTTTTTGATGTGAAAAGAAAGTCCTGACTGGGAGGAGCTGGTGACGTAGATTTGGAGAGACAAGAGAGAGGCGGAAGTTCTTTTTGGAAGCAGCACCTCGTGAAGAGGGAGAGACTAAGAGATTGCTGGTGGCCGCTTTGAATTGCCCTGGACTTTTGAGACCTGCCCCCTGAGCTGCCAAGGACTGAGGAGACATGGCTGTTTTGCTGGTACTTTGTCTGTCTGTTTTGATGTTATTTTGCCAGATTTGTCCACTGGTGAAAGACTGTCCTGTTGAAGAAGTCCTGGAACCTGGCATTTGGTTAAGAAGGCCTGAGACTGTCCTGCAGACAGAGAGTGAATACTGTTCACTGGTGAGGGACAGTACTGTTGTTGCAGGGGTCTGGAGACTGTCCGGCAGACAGAATGAATACTGTCCACTGGTGAAGGACAGTGCTGTTGTTGCAGGGGTCTGGGAGCCTTTCTGTTGGTTCAGAAGCCCTGAAGAAGGATTTTCTTGTTGTATGTTTACAGAAATCCTGGGAGAGGGCTTTGCTAATGTGTTCAGGGGTTCTAGGACTGTTCTACAGACAGAGGATAAATTCATGAAGGGACTGGCAATGTATCTTATGGCCTTGCTAAGCCTTGTCTCTCCAGGAACTAAGATTGCTGAGAACTTGCCTCGTGTCAAGATGAAGAAAAGACCTCCATTTGGGTATTAAGTGCTGTGTTTAAACTTGATGTAACTCTGGGGTAGATTCAATTGTGATCCAGGGGTGGGGAACTTTTGACCTTTTTGTGTTCTATGGTTGAGCAAATGAATGTATTTTACTTATGTTTGGAAACTAATCTCCATTTGAGAAGAGGGGCTTTGTGGTGGACTTAATTAAGGTATAGCCTAGGGGTGGAGAAGTATTTGGAACAGAGACTTTGTAATTGATTGAATGATTGGAAAGTCCTGGGGTGGGGTAGGCCTTGGAGATGATTTAATCACACTTAGTAAATGCTGTATTTTGAATGATGTCATGTTTTGATCTTCTCTGTTCTGGGTTTGTTACTGAATAAAATAGAGAGCACCTATGCTGGTATTTTGAACCTGGGAAGTTGCCTTTGCTTGGTATTACATTACAGGTGGTGATGAAATTACATTCATTATAACACCCCTCTGTTCCTGGAAACCATGACATTTCTTGGATGCTTCTTCATCAGAACAATGTTAACTGAATTCATGCACGTGATGCTCATGGTGGGCCTTTTGCTTCTATTCTTGGATCTTTGTAGTTTTTTTTTTTTAAAGCAATTGGGGTTAAGTAACTTGCTCAAGGTTACACGGCCAGTTTGTGTGTGTGGGGGTGTGTGGGTGTGAAGTATCTGAGGGCAGAACTGATCCCAGGTCTTCCAACTCTGGGGCTGGCGCTCTTACTCACTGTGCCACCTGGCCACCCCGGATCTTTGTAGTTCTATACGTGGTCTTCCAAAGTAAGCTACTTTCAGTTATATTTGATGATTTCAAATGCTATATACCCAGTATCAGCATTTACTCTTGCTCTGTGATGTTTACTTATTCCTATAACATTTCTGATTTTTTTACCAGTTTGTCATGATATTATCATTAGAATGATTTTTATTATTATTTTCATTATTATTAGAGACAGAATGCTAGACTTAGAGTCACCTGGGTTCAAATCTCACCTCTGACTTACTAGCTACATGGACATGGGAAAGTCATTTAAGCCAATTTGAGCCTTAGCTTCCTCATCTGTAAAATAGGGATTCACAATTCTGCTTCAAGGTTCAAATGAGGAAAGGCATGGCGTGTCAAAGGTCTTGGTGAAATTTTAAGCAATGGAAGCTTTAAGGTTCTGTAGCTTAAAACTTCACTAAGTCCCTCAGGACATCATGTATAAGTAAAGTTATATGTAAACTTTAAATTGTTATGTAAATGTCAGCTATCATATCATCATTATAGTACAATTATCCCTTCCACATTGAGGGGGTTAAGGGAGTGGTGCCCCTGCAATCTGGAAAATCTCCGTAAAATGTTTTGGCCCTTCCTTTGTACCAGAGAAGTCTGAAGTTTTTTATTTTTCTTTTATAGGGCATTTACAGTACATTACTGTAAAATTTGGGTTGATACATATATTTACATATATTTTATGCATTTCTGAGTTTCTAAACTTTTTCTGTGTCATCTGCTGGCCTTCATGTGTTGTCTGCAGCTTCTGCAAAACTTCCCCCAAATTCCCATTTAATTTCTTATGCTGACTTGTGATATATCAGAACTGCAATGGGGAAAGTTGTGATGTGGAAGGGATATCTGTACAATGTAAGTGTATCTTTACTCCTAAATTTATCCGATTGGATATTATCAACAACTATAACAATCATTGTGAAACGCCACCACTTAAGCATGATTGAGTTGATTTTTTTTAATAGCCTGTTTCTGCTTCCTTCCGCCCAGGGGTTTATCACTGCATATTTAGATATAAGAGCTCCTATAGCATAGCCACCAAGGACGTTACCGTTTACCCATTACCTCTGAAGCAAGACATCCTGCTCGATCCCTTGGAAGCTGACGTTCCCTGTGGGGGCATCTGTCACTTACAATGCTGCGTAAATGAGGATACAGACTACAGAGTCACTATCAAAATTGATGGCTTGTCCTTTTCCACTGGTAAGAGAAACTTCTACGTGATCTGATTGCACTGCTTCATGCATGTGGACATAGGCAAGTCACAAAGATAAGGGCAGGACACCCAGAAAGGTGGGTGAAAAGAGCGACAACGGCAAGTTCAATAATCCTTGGCTACCACCGTATTTTGCTTATGTTACAAAAGGCAGAACATGTTACAAAAGGCAGAACAAGAATTTATACCCTAACGGGGTCTCTTCTCCCATTGGCTGAGAGGTGAGCTCAAGTCTCCAGCGAAAATCTTCCCCAGTGGTAAACAACAGAGGAGACCCTCCACTACAGCTTACAAAAAACAAGGATGCTGGTTGACAGCAAGGGAAATCGGGGGGCGGGGGTCCCAAAGCAATGGGGAAGAGTGAGGAGGGGCTTGCAGAGGTGGGAAATCTGAAAGCCTCCTGAAAGGGCTTGCTGCTGATTAACAGCAGAAGAAGGGGTGGGGCAAGGGAGAAGTTCTGAGTTTTCACTTCCCCCTCCAAACAGGCTGGATAACCATTCTGGTCCCGTACATTCTAAAATCTCATATTTCTAAAAATTCCTAATGGAAAAGTCTCTCAGACTTTCAGAAAGGTCATTTATTTATTCACTAAGTATTTATGGAAAAATAACTATGCATTTCTCATTCAATCGGTAAGCATTGATATGCCAGACAGTGCTGCATGCTTGGGAAGCAAAGGCAAAGAATGAAACAATCCTAATCCTCACTTTCAAGTAGCTTTCATGTCTCCCCATTTGAAGAGAGGATATAAAAAAGCCTGAGGTTCAGAGTTTAAAATTCACTTGGGGAACAAGATGTGTATGCATAGAATAGTTAAGAAATAATACAAATCTGTAAGTGAATAAGTATCATATTAATAATAATATAATTAATAATGGTGATCAACTAATAATTATAATTCTTAATAATCAATGATTATACTAATTCATTATAATTGTATATTTATAATATATACTACTTAATATAATTTGACATTAGTAAATTTTAGTATATTTATATTTAGTATAAAATTAGTAAATTTAGTATAATATATACTATAATAATATAATTTAGTTATAATATAACTTTAGTTAATAATATAAAATTATATACTATAATTCAGTATAATATATACTATTTAGTATAATATATACTAATTAATTACAGTTATGATTATAATTGTGCAACAGTATATAATATAGCAATATAATATAATTTTAATAAATAATTGTGTTCATGAAAATATAATAATAAAAGTGAAGTGATTTTCAAATATTATCTCATTTTATCTTCACAGTAGCCCTGGGAGTTAGGTATTGTTATTGTCTCTATTTTCCAGATGAAGAGAGACAGAGAGTGGTTAAGTGACTTGCCCGGGTTCATGCAGTTAATAAGTGTCTTAAGCTGGATCTGAACTTGGGTCTTCTCAACTCTAGGCCCAGTACTCTTTCTACATTGCCACTTAGATGCCTATAATATAGAAAATAAATGTTATTTGACTTCAAAGGTCAGGGATATAAATGTGAGCCTGAGCAACCAAGAAAGGCTACATGTAGGAGGTAGGGATTAACAGGCCCTTTAAATATGGCACCTTGAATAGAAGGCCAGGTTTAGAGGCAAGAAGACCTAAGCTTAAGACTCACCTCTTAAACATAGTAGCTGCATGATCACAAGCAAGTTTCTTAATCTCTTAGTGTCCCAGGCAACTTTCTGACTCTTAAGTAATAATAGCTCTAGAGCTTCGTTTTATAGATGAGGAAACTGAGGCCCATGAGCATTATGTGACTTGCCCAAGGTTATATAGGCATCAGAAGCAGGAATCAAACCCAGATTCTTTCATTCTAGAGCCAGTACTCTTTCAGCTATACCTGATAAGCAGCTGATACATTTCTGTAGAAGGAGTTTCTGCAACAGGAGTTCCTACCTCCAATGAAATCCTCAGTCCAAATTCCATCCCCAATAAAAAAAAAAGGTGGGATTCAGTTGGTCAAAAAGGTGAAGAGGAGCATTGCAGTAGGAGAGATAGTAGAAGTTAAGGTTTGGAGTCACTAATCAGTATATTCCTGGGATGGTGAAGAGAATGGCCTGGCCATAGCAAGGGCTTTTCATTAGAGAGGTGGTTGGCCAAATCCCATCCACTTGTGGTGGGGGTGGGGCATAGTGTTAAGGAGGAACCAACACCTTCCAAGTTTAATGCTGCACCATGAACCTCTATAAATCTCCTTTTCTTTAGTAAAAGAAACTCAAGAAAATCGAGTCTGCTACAAATACAGTTTAATGGCAAACACAACTGCCTGGTGTTCCAAAACAGTCCAGGCATCTTGTATCTTCATCAATTCAGTCAACGAATCAGTCCAGAGTGCACCAATGATTCTTCGCCTTGTTCCTGGTAAGAACCCATTTCCTTCCTCTCCCACCTTGCAGCTAGGTCATCTGAACCCAACCTCTTGTCACTTTCATAATGCTGCCGGGACTTTAATCCAAACAGCACAACTGATTTTCTAACTTTTTACCCCTCTGTTGCCCATGATAGTATGTTGTATGTGGTGGGCACTTAATACAATGATTGATCAATGGATGGATGAATAAATGAGTGAATAAATGAATGAATGAATGAATGTAGCTAGTGCTGAGCTAAAGCATTCTATTGGTGGAAGATTTTTGGTGAACAAAGCAACCTCCTTACCTTGCCAATTATTCTGACATGAGAGCAGGGTTATAGAAAATCATCTGGTATTCAAGGAATAGATGACCTTTCCCCCAAATCCCATCCCAACTGAAGATAATGGGTAAACTGTTCCATCCACCCTCTATTGACAAAGTCGTTAATAAGTCAGTGTCTTCTTATGATTGTCCTCCCCCACCCCCCCAGTCTTTTGAGATGGGAGTAGAAGATAGAAAACATGGTACAGTGGAAAGAATGTTGGATTTGAAGTTAGAGTCTTGAGTTCAGATCTTCCCTCTGTAGCTTACTGCCTGTGGGACCTTGGACTAGTCATTTAATTTTTCTGAGCCTAAGATTTCTTTAACTCTGTGTCTTTTGCCATCCTCTCAATACTCCTTCCTATCTTAAAAATGAAGTGACCTTCCTCTTTGACAAAGCAAATGGCTTCCATCCCCTTCAATCTCCTCACATCTTTGCTTCATTGATAATTTCCTCTGTTTCTGTATCTTATTTCTTTTGTTTCCAGTTGATCCTTCTCTGGAAGATAACACTCTGTAATAGAAGGAGCACCTCCCTTAAAAAGACTATTAAATCCTATAGTCAATTAAATTCTAGATTTACCACTTACTCCTTTCATGACATTGGGTGAACCCCTTCTCCTTTCTAGGTTTCAGTTTCCTCTTCCAAAAATGAGGCAATTAAAGGGAATGACTTCTAAGGTCATTTCCAGTTCTAAGTCTAGAGTCTTAAATCTTTTCAAATTAACTTTTATTTTTTTTATTATGAGCTTGACAATTGTCAACAAATGCAAATATTTCAAGTTACGAAGAAGAGTAGGAAAGAGACTTTTAAGAAGAAATTTTGAACTTCTGTTACACTGGTTTGAATTATATGTGCAAATGTATAGAGGTGCAGAATTTCTCCTTTCTACCTACAAACTAATTTCCTAGAAAGAGTGGTTTACAGTCGCTGTCTCTAATTCCTCACCATCCACTTAGGCAACACCTTGTAATCTGGCTCTCATCCCATTGTGAAAACTGCTTCCAATGACCAATATATTAACTAACTGCCAGATCCAGTGGCCTTTTCACAAACTTTAACATTCCTACTTCAGGGGACACTGCTGACCACACCCACCCACTTTCTTGATGTTTTTTTTTCTCCCTTTGTTTATGGAACACTCTACTCTCTCCTCATTCTTCTCTACCTTTCTGATGGGAACTTTTCAGTTTCTTCATTTCAACAGAGTACAGCACCATGACCCATCCTCTGCTTCCCCCCTGCCCTCTCCTGCACCATGCTTTAGACTCTCTCCACTTGTCCATCCTCCATGACTAGAATATTCTCCCTCCACATTTTTGCCCATTCAATTCCTTGTTTTCAAAACCCAGCTCTGATTCCAAATTCTCCATAAAACCTTCCTTTAATCTGCTCCCATGAAAATGATCCCTCTTCATATTTCTTACAACACTTTGTTTAGACCCTTTATTTTTCCTTTTTATACTTTCTACTCATACTTATTTTGCATCCATATCCTATCTCCCATTAGATTTAATTTCCTTGACAATAAGGATTTTGTTATTATTCATCTCATCTCAGTTTTAGAATTTATGAAGTATCTTCTATGTGGAATGCACTGAGGATACAAGACAAAAATTAAGAAGTCCTTGCTTTCTAGGGGTGAATGTCCCTCTGGAAATACAACAAATACCTAGACAAGGAAATAGAAGATAACTTTAGGAGAGAGGGAGAGAAAGAGAGAGAAAAAACACAGAGAGACAGAGAGAAACAAGACAGAGAGAGAGGTATAGAGTGGGCAGAGGGAGGGAAGGAGAGAGATAAACACAGAGAGAGAGAGAGACAGAGAGAGAGACAAAGAGACAGAGAGAAAGGCACACAGAGAGAGACAGAGACAAAGAGGTATGGGGGGGATGGAAAGAGAGAAACAGCAACAGAAAGAGCTAGAGAGAAAGAGACATATACACCACAGAGAAGCAGAAAGATACACACATAGAGACATATATAGAGAGAGGAGGAGGCAGAGAGAAAGGGAGGTAGGGAAAGAAAAAAAGAGAGAGAGAGAGAGAGAGAGAGAGAGAGAGAGAGAGAGAGAGAGA
>NW_027187316.1:3603675-3629406 GCF_028583685.1 Petaurus breviceps papuanus
AGAGAGAGAGAGAGAGAGAGAGAGAGAGAGAGAGAGAGAGAGAGAGAGAGAGAGAGAGAGAGAGAGAGAGAATTAATAAGTATAGGGATCAGGAAGAGACTCATGTAAGATGAGTTGACATGAGTCAATTTAGGACCTCTTTTGATTTTGTCTTTGTAATGAGGTGATGTTCAGAGTTAATAATAGTTAGAATTCATATAGCACTTTAAGGTTTGTGAAATGTTTTATAAATATTATCTCATTTGACCCTCACAACAACCCTGGGAGGTAGATGTTATTATGATCCCCATTTTATAGTTGATGAAACTGAGGCAGACAGAGGTTAAGTGACTTCCCCAGGATCATAGGGCTAGCTAATTTCTGAACTTGAATTTGAACTTGGGTCTTCCTGACTCCAGACCTAGAACTTTATTCACTGCACCATCCAGGCACCCTTCTTGTTTCTGTTGGACCACATGAGAGCTTTGGGGACTGCTTCCATCTATCCAGTGGTCCAGCACTAGGAGAACTTGAGTTTTTGGCATGACAAGCTCTGAGTGCATTCTTGGTCCTCCCTCCACTCTGTGACAATGACAGAGGGAGGGCCAAAGGAGCACCCAAGCTTTGCTTTGTCATACTATAAACTCCAACGATGACACCCTAGTGCCTAGCACAGGGCCTTATACATTTGTTGTTGAGTCATTTCGGTGGTGTCCATATCTTCATGTCCAACTCTCCCATTTGCCAGGGTTTTCCTGGCAAAGATACTGGAGTGGTTTGTCATTTCCCTCTCCAACTCATCTTACAGATGAGGAAAGTGAGGCAAACAGGACTAAGTGACTAGACAAGGGTCACACAGCTATTTTAGATTTGAACTCAGGAAGATGAGTCTTCCTGACTCTAGGATGGATACTCTTAGAATGGATTAGAGCTTGAAGAAAGTTGAATATTCTAAGAGGGAGAGATGAGAAGAGAGTATTTGCAGTACCTAGCATAGTACCTTCCATGTAGCAGTTTAATAAATACTTACTGAATGGAAATTGAAATGAACTAACAAATATCACTACTTTGAGAAACACAATTCCCAGTGTCTACTCCTTTTTTCCCATGACTTCATTTTCTTTCCACTACAGGTGAAAACATCACATGCCAAGATCCCATCATAGGCAATGGCGAGCCAGGGAAAATGATTCAGAAACTGTGCCAGTTTTCAAACATCCTTAACAAGGCAGCTCATCAAATGGGTGGAACCATCACTTACATATGTGAAAACTCCAAATGGAATGTAAAGTATGACAACTGCATCTCTGCACCAATCAATAATCTGCTTGGCTTGACAAAGGTAATTCCCAAATACACACATATACTTATATATGTTTCCGTATTATGTACACTATGGATAAGTATATTTATAATTATATAATTTGCAATTATATAATAATAAATTACATGATTATTTATGTATATTTATGTCATCATATTGTTATATAATTATCAAATTAATTAATAGTAAAAGTAAAAATATAATCATTTCCTCCCATATTATATATAATGTGCCCATATCATATATAATATTTGTATATATGTAGATACAATTTCCATATTTTATATATTATATGACATATTCAATATGTGATATTACATGTGCTGTATTGTATATTATATCATATTATATATACATATATAGTAATATAATAGTCACTCTCTAACTATATCTGGAGAAACCTTGACAAAAGTTCCCTGGAGGTGTAAGAACCTGCCTGATCCATCCTTCTTTTTGTTTAACTTTTTTTGATAACTTTTGTTTCAATATCACCTACAGTTTCAAATATATCCCTTCCCCTCTGCTACTGAGATTGGTAAACTGTAACAAAGAATCAAAAAAAGGGAGGGAGAGAGGAAAAAGTCATTCAGCAAAACTAACCAACACATCCACAAAATTTATAGTATATGCAATGGTCTGTATAGGCCCCCACCCCAGCAAAAAAGGGAGGGAGGTACATTTTTTAAATCTCTATTTGTGATCAATCTTCTTCATTATAGTTACATAGCATCATTTTGTTCTTGTAGATTTTTATGCTTCCTTTGTGGTAGCCGTGATGTATTATGTTCCAAGTTCTTACTTCACTTTGCATCAGTTTATATGTCTTCTCATATGTCTCTGTATTCCTCATTTGTTATGGTGTGGTAATTACCATTACTCTCATAGGCCGTAGTGTGATTAATTATTCCTCAGGCTATGGGTGTCTCCTTTGTTTCCAGTTCTTTATGATTGCAGAGTATACTACCATAAATATTTTGGTGCATATAAGACCTTTCTTTCTGTCTTCATCATGCAGTCAGAAGAATATTATTTTTTAGTTCATGAGGCTCAAAAAACTTGCCTTTAAAAAATTTGCAAGATAGATAACTTTTAAAATGAAAAAAAAAACCCTAATATAAATCAATGAGACCTATTAGAGGACTGACTTTGGAGAGAAGTTCATCTGTATTGTGACCTTGAAATATTTCTCAGGCTCTTTATGTGTTTTTTTCCACCATGTACAAATCCCATAGGATAAGATCCCTCACAATGATTAACTCAATGCTTCTTTCAAATCTAACCAAATTCATTCCTGATGTATCCCCAAAGACAAGTCCTTTACCAAGGAAGCTTCTTTTTATCACAAATGTGCTCTGGACCTACTACCTCTTCCAGTTTTGGGGGAGAAATAAAGAAAAGTGCCTCTCAGAATTCATCTACATAGACCAGATCAAGACAATTTTAACAAAATCACCCCTATAGGCAGACATGTCAGCATGAATTTTTGTAGTGAAAAGAATGCTATACTTGGAAGCAGAGAGTCATTAACTGGAATCTAACCTCTGTTATATGTTAGTTGTGTGATTGCTAGAAAGTAACTTATCCTCTCTGAGCCTCAGTTTCCTCATCTGTAAAATAAGGATTATAGTAATATGGGTAGTACCTCCCAGGGCTGTTGGTGAGAATTGAATGATATTATTATGTACATAAAGTGCTTTGAAAACCTCAAAGCAGTGTATGAACACTAGCTATTATACTCATTTTGACCAGAGTTATAATCTCATCAGTATTAATTCCATAGGAAAAGGGACTCCAGATGAAGAAACTCCCTCCAATAACACAGATTAGCAGCTGTTCTGCAATTTATTGCATTCTCAAATATCCTGGAGTTTTGTTGTTAAGTAATTTCAGTCACGTCTGTCTCTTCATGTCCCCATTTGTGGTTTTCTTGGCAAAGATAACGAAGTAGTTTTGCTATTTCCTTCTCCGGATCATTTTACAGATGAGGAAACTGAGGCAAACAGGGTGAAGTGACTTGCTCAGGGTCACCCAGCTAGTAAGTGTCTTTGGACAGATTTGCACTCAGGAAGATGAGTCTTCCTTGCTCCAAGCCCAGTGCTCTATCCACTGTGTCACCTAGATTAATTGACTTGTGTAGGATCACACACCCAGTATGCATATGTCTGTGGGATTTATATCTACCTTAATTAAATTAAATTAATTTAATTTAGTTTAATCTAATTTAATTCCTGACTCCAACATTGGTCCTCTGCCACTTACAAGTTGCTACTGAGGCACCTGTCTACTTCCTCCCATGTACACACATTCATTACCCCAGTTTGGGCTTTTTTTTGGACTTTTCTCACTCGGACTATTGCAACCTTTTCCTAACTGAACTCTCTGTCACAAGTCTTTCTCCTCTCGAATCCATCTTCCACACAGCTTCCAAAGTAAATTTTCCCAAAACACAAGTCTGATCATGTGACTTCTTCCTGATAAACTCCAATGGCTCCATACTACTTCTAGGATCTGATATAAACTCCCGAGATTTAGGGCCCTTAATGAACTGTTTTCAATCTGCCTTTCCAGCCTAAATACACACTACCCAAACAATTACGGGCAGCTAGGTGGTGCAGTGGATAGAGTGCTCTGTCTGGAGTCAGGGAGACCTGACTTAAAATCCAGTCTCAGACACTGACTAACTGTGTGATCCTGGGCAAATCACTTAACCCTGTTTGCCTCAGTTTCCTCATCTGTAAAATGAGCTGGAGAAAGGAAATAGCAAGCCACTCCAGTATCTTTGCCAAGAAAATCCCAAATAGGATCACAAAGAGAGGGATACAACTGAAACGACTGAACAACCACAACCCTATCAACAAGTATTTATTCAACACCTACTATGTGCCAGGTGATGTACTAGGTGTTGGAGATATAACTATGAAGAATTTGTAAATTTTTTCAATCATAAAATAAGGTACACTTTGGGTAGGATACACTGTATGCAAAATTCAAGCTCACAATATGAAGTGATTTCAACCCTCTCCAAACTAGTACTGCAATATTCTGTAGATATATATTACCACTGATAACAGGACCTACTGAAAGCAAAGGTTTATAATTAAGGCAAAAATGGCTTATTTAATGGAAGTTTTTACACAATGAGAGTGCAAAATACTCCCTTAAATGCAAATAAAGTAAAATAAAATAAAATTCCTATGGGCAAAGGAGCTTATATGCTCTTCATGCACTCTATAGTCTAGTCAAACTGACCTTCTCTTGGGTCCTCACTTGTGAAACTCCATTTCCCATCTCCACTAACTGTCTCCCATGCCTGGAAGACACTCCCTCCTCATTTGCATCTCAGACAATCCCAAATCTCCTTCCAGACTCAGTTCAAGCATACCCTTCCATGTGAGCCTTTTCTGTTCTCCCCAGCTACCAGTTTCCTCCTCATCAAAAATACCTCATACATATATACCTATAAATATGCATATTGTTTCCCACATAGAATGTAAGCTTCTTGAGGGCAGGAACTATTGACTATGTATTTTCACTACCAAATACAGCCCTTGGCATATAATAGAAGTTTAATAAATGCTTCTTTATTGATCATCACTATTGTTATCAGAGAGAGACAGTGTGGTATAGTATAGAGGACCAAACTGGACTCCGTGTTCGAACCCAACTCTGTCACAGGATGACTGTGTGACTTTGGGCAGGTTATTTAATCTCTCTTTGTCCCTGAAAAATTTTCTAAGACTTTAAATTCTAGAGCAGATGCTGTTCTACATTGGTAGAGGAAATTTACTCATCAGAAGCTGCCCAGCTAATGTAACGATTTCATACCAAGATTAAAAAAAAGAAATTTATTTTCAGCCAACAAGATAACTCAATCAATCAACAAATATTTGTTGAGTTCCAGCTATGTGTAAAACAGTCTATTAAGTAACATAGAGGAAGGAAAGAAATGAAAGCTATTTCTCCCTGCTCTCAAGAAGTTTTTAGTCCAGATGAGAAGATTAAACAAACATAAAAAAATTCAATTTAATGTCAGAGATGAATAACAAATAAGTACAATATAAAAATCTCATAAAGAAATTCATAATAGAATTTCATTAAAAAAGGAATATTACTGCACAAGAGATATCTTGGAAGGTTTCATAAGCAGAAAGGATTCGAACTGAGTTTCAAAAGATAAAGGCTTTGAATGGATGGAAAAGGGGGTGAAATTCCAGTCAAGGACAAGAGATGAGTAAAATCAGAGTTAAAAATGTACCAGAGAGTTTCTAGACAATGAGCACTCCATTCTGGTTGAAGTGGAGAGCAATTGGAGGTATGTCTGGAAACATTGGTAAAAAGGATTGTAGAGGGCCTTGAATGCCAGGGTAAGGGCTTTGAACGTAGTCTATAGACTAGAGATTTTTAACTTGGCTTCCATGAACTTGATTTAAAAAAAATATTGTGATAATAGCATTTTAATATAATTAGTTTTGTTCGTAGTTCTATGTATTTTATTTTAGGTATTTAAAAACATTATTTTGAGAAGAGGTCCATAGACTTCACCAGACTACCAATGGGGTTGATCACACACAAAAAAAATGTTAGAAACATCTGCTTTGACAATAGGGAGTCATTGAAAGTAGTATGGGAGTGACATGATCCAAAAGCAGTGCTTTTAGAATTGATTAAGCATAAAGGATGCAGGGTAAAACTGGAAGCAGATTGAACCAGTTAGGAAACTAGTTCAGTAATCTAGGCATGATACAATAAGTGTCTGAGCCAGGGTTGGTAGCAGTGGGAAGATTAGACAGAGATGTGGATTTGAGAGGCTTTGTGAAGAAATACGACTTGTTCACTAACTGGTGACTTTTCTCACAAAGGCTTTGATTATGAGCCCTAAACAAGAAGAGAAGGTGTCAACGTACCTTCAGGATCTGTCCAGTAGTACTGGGAACGTGCAAAATGAGATCAAAGCATCACCTGGAAACCTGAAGGCCATCATTACCATCCTGGAAATTCTGTCAACTGTCCCAACAAAAGTGAATGTAGAAATGATGACAGTAAGTTATACTTACAAACTTTAAGAGCTTTGTTTGGATTTCATGTCTCCCATCCACTCACTCCTATCAATTAGGAAGCAGTGTGGTACAGAGAAATGAAGTCTGAGGTCCTGGGTTCAAATCCCATCTTTGCTGCTTATTACCGGTGAGACCTTGGAAAAGACATTTCTATTCCATGTGCTTCAGTTTTGTCATCTGTAAAAGAAGGGAGTTAACATAGATGATGTCTGATATCCTTTCTAGCTCTCCATTTATGATTCTGTGATTAATCGAGCATCCTTTTTTTTTTTCATTTCTGTAACAAATCTCTCTGGAGTTACCGCCAAGGGATAGTCCTATGCCAGGGCAGTTTCTTGATCACTTGGTTGTTGCCAAGGTCATTCAAGGTGACATTGGTCAAATCTAATAGATGAACTAGTGTTCCAAGTCTTTTGGACTTCTGGTAACTTTTCTCAATTTCATTCTGGCACCTGTCTGTCTCTGTATCAGAAAAGAGTGAGAAGCATGACCACTTCCCATAAAAATGAGCCATATTGAATGAAAAGTTTCTACAAGGCAATCTAATTGAGCAAACATTTGTTAAGCATCTACTGTTACTGGACACCATACTACATAGTGTAGAAGGCTATAAAGATAAACAAATAAACATTTCCCACTCCCAAGAAACTTCCTTTTTATTGGAGAATGCAACATAGAAACAGAGAAGAAAACAGAAGATAATTTGAGGCCAGTGAGAGTGCTAACGTCTAAGAGTCAGGGTGGGTTTTCCATAGGATGGGGATACCAGGGCTGAGCCTTGAAAGAAGCCAAGGATTCTAAGATCATTATAATAATAGAATTTATAGTTAAAGTTTGTAAAGTACTTTATTGATCTCATCTCATCCTTATACCAACCCTGGGAGGTAATAATGATGATATTTTTAGTGCTATTTATTAGTTCTAATTATGTGTTTATTAGTTATAATTTGTTATTTATTTATTAGTTATAACTTATTTTTATTAGTTATAATTTATTAGTTTATTAGTTATAATTAATAATATAATTATATATGGGGCGGCTAGGTGGTGCAGTGAATAGAGCACTGGCCCTAGAGTCATGAGGACCTGAGTTCAAATCCGGCCTCAGACACTTAACACTAGCTGTGTGACCTCCGGCAAGTCACTTAACCCCAACTGCCCTGTCCTCCCCCCTCCAAAAAGCAAAAAAAAAAATTAAATATATATAATTATATATGACATGCATTATATGTAATTATATTGTATATAATATCATATACACATTATTATAATAATATATAATTTATATAGCACTTACTTTATGCCAGACACTGTGCTAAGGGCAGCTAAATAGATAGAGTGCTGGGCTTGAAGTCAGAAAGACTCATCTTCCTGAATTAAAATCTAGCCTCAAACATTTATTAGCTGTGTGACCCTGGGCAAGTCAGTTCACCCTTTTTGCCTCAGTTTCCTCATCTGTAAAGTGAGTTGAAGAAAGAAATGGCAAACCACTCCAGTATATCTGCCAAGAAAACCCCAAATGGGGTCACAAAGCGTTGGACACGAGTGAAATGACTAAATGACAAACTATGCTCTCTTTTTCAATTATTATCTCATTTAATCCTCACAACAATCCTGGGAAATAATAATAATAAATAATTATATAGCATTTACTATGTGCAAAGCATTGTGCTAAGTGCTTTGAAATTATTACCTCATTTGACCCTCAGGAGGTAGGTGCTGTTATTTTCCCATTTTGCAAATGAAGAAACTGAGGCACAAAAAAGTTATGTGCCTTGCCCAGAGGCACACAGATAGCAATTGTCTGAGGCAGGATTCAAACTCTAGTTTTTCTGACTCCCAAGTCCAATCCATCAGTCACTGTGCCACCTACTATGACATGGAGTTGAGGCAAGCCGTGGCAAAGATGCTGAAGCTCTTGGGTACTTGTAGTGAGTGATGAGGGCATCACAGGGGAAAGGCCAGAGGTCATGAGCAGGGAAGCAAGTGGCATCTGGTTTTCTTATTCTCCTCATACTTGAGGTCAAGAGAAGTTTAACAGACCTAAGAGACGAGGAGAGGAGTAGTTATCAAGGGACTTTCCCAACTGGTCCTGCTGCCCATGGTGGGGTGTTTTAGTTCTAATCTTCTATTATGTCTTCTACCTTCATTTTCTTCTTCTCTTCCATCACTGACTCAAACAATTTCTAGGTTCTTAAGCTTGTGTCCATGGACACTCAAAAAATCTGTGGGTAGATTTCATGGTGTCTGTGAGCTTAGAATGGAAAAAAAATTAAATCTTCATTCCAAAATAAATGATTTTCTGTGTAATCTTATACATTTTGTTTTGCATTTAAAAACATCATTCTGAGAAGGGGTCCATAGGCTTCTCTAGCCTACCAAAGGTGTCCATGACAAATAAAAAAGTCATGAACTCTGGTTCTAGAGTAATGTTCTATTTCTTACTAACTGTGTATTCTTATGAAGTATTTAATGAGGCCCTATTATATGCTATGCTATGTACTGGCCATTGAGGATACAAATTAAAAAACTAAACAACGCCTGACCTCAAGGAGCTTACCCTCTATCGTGTTGGGCTATCTCTCTTACAGGATGTGCTCTCTACAGTCAATATCATTCTTGGCAAACCCTTACTGAGTACCTGGCAAGTTCTGAATCAGAAACAGGCCAATGAGAGCTCTCGGTTGCTGGATTCTGTGGAGAGATTCTCCAGAGTGCTGCACGAGGGAGTCAGTGCCGTTCCTTCCATTATCCACCCCAATGTGCAAATGAAGGGCCTCATGACTATGGCCAAACAAATGACGGATTATGACCAGCATTTTCTCTTTCCCGATTCCAATCTCTGGGGTCAGGTAATCATCGACAGGCTTCAGATAGAAAGCCTGAAGCCAAATTCATCCATCATCACTCTGGCATACCCAACCCTAAAAGCTATCCTGCCCCAGAGTGCCCAGGACAAGAACTTCGTGAATGGTTTGGTGATGACAACCACCGTGAGCCAGGGTGTGACAAAACCGTTTAAGATCTCAATGAAGTTTAAAAAGAATGACCTGTCATTGGTGGCACCCCAGTGTGTCTTCTGGAACTATCACCTCTCCAACTATACAGGGGGATGGGACAATAGTGGGTGCTTTGTTGAACAAATGAAAGGGGACAGTGTATTCTGCACCTGTAACCACTTAACTTCATTTTCCATCCTAATGTCCCCTGATTCTCCTGACCCCAACTCCCTCATAAAAATACTACTGGATATAATTTCTTACATTGGCCTAGGCTTTTCTATCTTGAGCCTAGCAGCCTGTCTTGTTGTTGAAGCTTTTGTCTGGAAATCAGTGACCAAAAACAGGACCTCTTACATGCGCCATGTTTGTATTGTAAACATCGCGGCCTCCCTCCTGATTGCTGATGCCTGGTTCATCGTATCTGCTGCCATTCATGACCAGCACTACCTTTTCAGTGAAACAGCTTGTGTGGCTGCCACTTTCTTCATCCACTTCTTTTATCTCAGTGTCTTTTTCTGGATGTTGACCCTGGGCCTCATGCTTTTCTACCGCCTAGTCTTCATCCTCCATGACACAAGCAAGTCTATCCAGAAGGCAATTGCCTTCTCCCTGGGTTATGGCTGCCCACTGGTCATCTCCATCATCACGGTGGGGGTCACCCAGCCAAAGGATGTGTACATGAGGAAAAATGCCTGCTGGCTTAACTGGGATGACACCAAGGCCCTCCTGGCTTTTGTGATTCCTGCACTGATCATTGTGGTAATAAATGTGAGCATAACATTTGTGGTCATCACCAAAATCCTGAGGCCCTCCATTGGGGACAAGCCAAGCATTCAGGAGAAGAACAGTCTGTTTCAGATCAGCAAGAGTATCGGTGTCCTCACTCCCCTCCTAGGACTCACCTGGGGGTTTGGACTGGCCACCGTGTTCCAGGGAAGCAATGCTGTGTTCCATATTGTATTTACCCTACTGAATGCCTTCCAAGTAAGTGCTTTGGTGAAGGGGGCAGAAGGGTGGGAGGAGGTGGAACCATTTATTACTTTATTATAAGACTTATTGTGATTATTAATAATGGCAGATATTTACATAGTGTTTTAAAGTCTACAGAGCATTTTACATACATTCTTAATTGACCCTCCCAACATCCCTTTGAGTAGAGGCACTTATTAATCCCCATTTCACAGATGAGAAAACTGATGACCAGAGACATTATACTCCCAAGCAATATAGCTAGTTAGTGACCAAGGCCCTACTTTGAGCATGAGTTATCCTTTTCTCCATTCCATTGTGATGTATTAAAGACAGAACCTAAGCAAGAATGGAAATTGGGAAGTCCAGGGAAGCTGTCTACCCCAAACTACAGGAATCCCAAAACTCAGGAAACCCAGAAGAATTTATACTAAGAGTACAGACTCATGCTCGATAGAAAGTTTCCTTCTTATTAATATTATAGAAAAAGAAAAATCTGTTCTCTTATGTGGGAGCCTACCTTGCCAATGTAATTACAAACACCACGTAGGTCAATTTCATGATCAAAAGAGATATTTATGTGTATATTATAAGTACACACACACATATATGTTTGTGAAACATTTTATAATACCTTATCTTATTCGAGCCTCTCAACAACTCTATCAAACAGATCTAAATTCAGAAAGCTTAAATAAATGGTTGGTCCAAGGTCATATGGCTTAAACAAATGAGAAGCAAGGTTTAACCCATGTCTTCCTGACTTATGTCCAGTATAATGTCTGGTATACCCCACTGCATTATTTGGTCTGCCTCCAACACATATGAGCTAAGCAGTATCAAAAAAGCCATTTAATTTCTCTGTGCCTTGGTTTCCTCATCTGAATGATGAGGATACTAATGGCTGTAGGGCTATGAGGAATTTAAGCTTCATAGCTTAAATAAGATAAATGTGTATATAGTATACATATGCATGTTTATATATGTACTTATGTATATACGCATCATTTGGCAAACATAAACACTGTACAATTATCAGTTATTATTATCTCTAATTTACAGCTCAGATGCTAAATTAAATGATTTACCCATAATCACATAACTAGGAAGTATCAGAATCAGGACTTGAACCCAGACCTCACAGATTCCAAGTCCAGCATTCCACCAATTAAGCCACATTCAGCCCCCTTCTTGGTGAAGATACCAAGCCATCCCCACACCCCAAAAAGCCATGGAATGCAACAAAAGCATGGCACCTGGAGGTGAATGGTCCCATTGAAAGGATGCCCAGGGCTACGGCAAAAGTCAGGTAATAGAACCAAAGCACTAGAAAAGCTGCCACAAGACTTTCAGACCTTAAATCTGTCACCTCTTATGGTCCCTCCAGCTTCAGGACCAAGCTCAAAAGCAGCAGCGTCTTTCATTCAGTTATACACACACACACACACACACACACACACACACACACGTACGTAAAAGTTTACTGCATATTCTGGCACAAGATTCTTTGGTGTACCCTTGTGTCCAAGCAATTTTCACTACTTAGACCCAGGCTCACTTCCCAACCATTTGGGTGATAAAAGAATTGGACAGATTAACCAACAGTTCACCAGAAAGATGGGACTGGTGTGGAGGTAAGGGGCTGAAGGAGGTTGAAGAAAACCTTACTTAGTTCAATTATTCTTGTTCAAAAATTTCTAAAAAATGTCCTTCTCACTTACCAGTGTAATTTTCTTTATGGAGGCTCATTTACTCGACCCCTCCTACAATGTAGTTGATTATCACAAGGATTTAGAAAATCGATGAATGCCATTATTTCCCCTCCAACAGGCATTGTGAACAGGGCACTGAATTTGGAGTCCAAGGACATGAGTTCAAATTTTGCCTCTACCATTTACTCCCTGTGTGACTTTTGTCTATTCCAGGGATGGGGAACCTGCGGCCTTGAGGTCACATGTGGCCCTCTAAGCCACAGCTTTCCCACCCGTGGTCTGGTCTCTTAACCTCTTGGCCTCAGTTTCCTCATCTGTAAATTGAAGAGGTTGGATTTTTACGGCCTTTGAGGTTTCTTCCAGCTCTACCTCTTCAATCCTCAAAATAGGGACAAGATCTGAGATTTCATTAGTATAGGGAGCCACCCAGATAAGGAAATTCCTTGAACTAGAACTGGGTGGCATCTTCTCTGTAAATTATAGTCTGAGAGAGTTTTTTAGAGAGCTACTTGAAACATCTAAAGGTTACGTGACTTGCCCAGAGTCACACAACCAGTGTGAGTTAGAGGCAGTATTTGAACTCTGTTCTTCTATTCTATCTACAGATTGATTCTATATCTATAGATAGAGGGACAGAGAGATGGATAGACAGATGATCAGACAGACAGAAATATCTATCTATCTATCATCTATCATTTATCTATCACCTATCTGTCTGTCTGTCTATATCTTGCATTATTATGCACTGCATTCTACATAACTACATTATTCACTACATTGCAGCACAATGCAAGGGTGCCTACCGCTTAGTAGAAAGGTCACAGTGCCTTTTGTCACAGGGACTGACTGCAATCCCCTTCCATCCCCTTACAACTGAGAAGAAGCAAATTTATTTTTCAAATTTTTTTTTCCTCTAGGGATTATTCATTTTATTGTTTGGATGCCTCTGGGACAAGAAGGTAAGTGCTCTAGTAATTAAATCCCTGAATTAAGGATATCCTGTAATGCTGAGGGCTTTGTCTTGCTTGACCTATTCACTAATGACTTCTTTCAAACAATGCAGGTACAGGAAGCTCTGCTGCATAAATTCTCCCTATCCAGGTGGTCTTCACAGCACACAAAGGTACAGTCTTTCTTTATGGAGATTTTCCTTTATTTTTGACAGATAGCCCTGTGTGATAAGTGGTCAAGTAGAGGGCTAAGCGATGACTTTGATCCATGTAAATAGATTATATAGGATCCCTCAAACCAATCTTTTCAACTGACAAGCTTTTATTAAACACCTACTAAGTTATAGATACTATGCCAGGCACTAGAGGTACAAAGACAAAAATGAACCAGTCTCTGTCCTCAAGGAACTTGCACTAAAATCAGTTATCAAGGAAATTGCTTTAGCACCCCCTCACCCCCCATTTCTTTGACCTCTGTAAGCACAGATGCTGAATTTTAATTAGTGTGAAGTCGGGAGATCCTTAAGCTGAGATTTCATGAATATGGACAGCCTAAGGCAATAATTTTTAATTTCAATTAAAATTAAATTGAATTTCAAACAAAATTAATTAATACAGTCAAAATTAGTCAATGTACTAGGGTAATCTAAGACCCAAAGAAATAATTTGACTCCTAATAGCTATAGTTCTTTCTGGAAAAAATCAACTTATTATACATCAATATAATGCATTAATCAAGGTATTTCCAGCAACCACTATTAATAAGAATTATTTCTCTAGCGTCCCATGACAGATTCCTGGTATCTGATGCTATACGTCAAACAAAAAATTGAAATGTGTACCTATCCACACTTTCTCTGCTAATTCCCCTTGTGACTAAGCGTTACAAGTTTCTGCTTGGTTGGTGGTTGAGGCTAAGGATGCAGCCGTGGTCACTGAACACAGAAGCTAACCCATCAGAATTCAGCTCTGGACTTTGGCCTTACTAGTTTCATGCTCTAAACAAAATTGCAGTGCTTCTAAATGATGCTTTTTTCTGCCTTCTAGTCGACATCTCTGGCTTCATCCACTCCCGTATTTTCCATGAGTTCTCCAATATCGAGAAGATTTAACAATTTGTTTGGTAAAACAGGTATGCAGTGATTTATAGGTATTCTCAAGTTAGTTAAGTGGATGAGTTCTTTGTCCTGTGATAACATCCTTGACGCTTTTAAGACCTAGATGTAAAGAGTGATGACTTTATTTAACCAAGGGTGAAGGAGGGGGAGGCTCATTTTTAAAAATTAAGATAAATGCCTATTTTTAAAAATCTAAGGGTTAAAGTGAAGGGAAATTTCAGCAGGCAATTATTTAAAATGTGGTAGCCCCTGTGCTTTGTGGGCATAAAATAATGTCTTGGTATTCTAGGTGTGATTTAAGAAAGCTGTGACATTAAAGTCACAGTCCCCCCCACACACACACACATACACAAACTGCTCCCTCCCAAGCGATATTATTTATAAATCAATAGGCACTTTTGTGTTGTATATTACATATTTATGTGGAAGTCACCTTTGTAAGCCTCAGTGCCATTCACTTTGAGCTCACTTAGATGATTGCCTCAAGGGAATCTGATTCTATATCTTAAATAACTGAAATTTATCCATCTGGGCTCTGTGTTTCTATCCAAACCTGCAGTTTGGATGCAAATATGAAAATCTTGAATGTTCAACTTTTTTAAGCTACACAAAGTAATTTGAGTCACACAGACTTTGATGGCATTCAGAACACATTCTGGTGAGATAAATGCTTAGCACTTTTATCCTGAAGCAGGTCCTTTTCAAAAAAACAAAGGACGAACCACAACAGGGCAGTGGGCATCCTCAGAACTCACTATTATCCCCCATCATCCTCGAAGACAAGATACTACTCATGTCTAAGTCTAAAAAATTGCCAGTAGATTCCATGCTGTGTTGTTTTGTTTGAAAACGAGCCATGGAAAAGTCTTTTGTTGACAAATATTTCTAGAGTGTATGGTGTTTTCTACATTTTTGGTAGATTATTTGTTAAAAAAAAAAAAAGACAACCAAGCTTCTACTTTGGAAATAAACCACCCTCACAGGTTGAAATAGAAATGACTAAACCCTCTGAAGATGTTGCCAATAAAACACTTTGCAAATATAAAGACAGTCATTGATATGAGTAAGTACAATCATTGGGAACAAGGAAAACAAAATGAGTAAATTGCTGTATTTGACATTAAAAAATGAAATTCAGGGAACTCTGTAAGTCAGGTCTACAGAGTTGCACTTATCCATATAATTTAAACCAAAAAGAAAACACAGGGTCAGCTAGGTGGCACCATGGATAAAGCATAGGGCCTGAAGTCAGGAGAACCTGAGTTCAAATCCAGCCTCAGTCACTTGCTAGTTGTGTGACCCTGGGCAAGTCACTTAATCTTGATTGCTGAAAAATAAAGAAAAGAAAAAGAAAACAATAAAATCCTATACAAGCTTTTGTTAAAATTAACCAGATTAAATCTAGGTTTGAAAGTTGAATTTATGAATGTGACTATAATCAAGAAGACAAGCCAAGAAGTTGATAGAATTAATGGAAAATTCAAATGCCCAATGACTGCCTGGCGTTCCAGGGATATCTGCATAGACCTCTCTTCCATCATTGATTCCATTGGGGTTTTGATGTTCTTTGGTGTTCAGTAATGCCTATCACTTTGGTTTATGTTGTCAGCAATCACAAAGGCCCCCCCATGCAGTGATGGAAGCCTTGTTGGCTGTTGCAGTCCATGATTTTGATGGTAGGGTGGGCACTCTCCTCCCCAAACATATACATGTGTGTCTCTGCACTAGACTCCAGCTCCAGTTCTCCCACCTCACTCTCCCCTAGCATCCTTCTTCTGAATCCCTCCTCCACAGTTCCACACTTTTCCCCAGCATTACCTGGATGTCCCTTTTTTCCCTCCCCACTCTTCTTTCCACTCTTTCACTCTCACTCTCTAGTCCCTTCCTTGATATCTATTCAGGTCACAGAAACCAAAAGGGGAGAAGGGGCAGCTCTGACCAAGTCTGCCACTTACTGCAAGCATGGGAACTCCAGCCCCTCCTGTCCTGTGCATGTAGTGGCTTTGGATCAAGCCTGTGGTGGTAGCTAGCTACACTTAGAGCTTTGTAGAGATCTGGCTGCTCTTTGGCTGCTAGTGTGGCATGAAATGTAGTTGGGGCTTTTCTGCTGCCATGCATGCTTGAGAGTAATAAACTTGGCTCTAATCTGGAGGGTTCTGATGGTTGGGAGAAAGACCAGGACCCTCCAATTTATTTTAAGGCATGTTAGAGTTTGCCCTCCATCAAAGCAGAGCTCCCCCTGGTGGGCAAAGTAGGAAGTATCAACTTTCTACCTTGAGAACAGCTTCCACTTGCTGCTTTTACTTTGTCTTATAGGAACATACAACGTGTCGACCCCAGAAACGACCAGCTCGTCGGTGGAAAACTCATCCAGTGCTTACTCTTTGCTTAACTGAAAACAGAAAACCAGATTTGCGTGACTTCTGGGAACAGTGGACTTTACTGCTCATTGACAAGCTCCAGAAAGGGAGACCCCTGTAAAGCATCCTCTCCCTCAAGGCCTTAGGGCACAGACTTTTGCACTAGGAAAGAGGTCACACTAAATCATGTAAAGACTTTGACTGCAAGTGGTTTTATTGTTTACTTTTGACTTGTTTCTTCTTTAGAATGATCCCCAAAGTGTACAGTATTTAAATGATTGCAAATGTCGCCCCAAACCTAGCTCCTTCTCTGGCTTGAATGTGAATTAAGGTCTTACAGAGACACATTGCCACAATTTCCAGTTTGGGTCCAATGCTAAGTTGTGCTTAAAATAATAGGGACTAAAGCGTTCACACACACATACACACACACACACATACACAAGTGTAGCCTTATTTTTATTTTTTTTAATCAAAAAGGATAGTTTTATATTCTAATGATAATTGTCCAGAGTGGGCTAGTCCTATGCTACAAACAGTGGAAATACAGAAAGACCAGAAATTGAAAGCTGAAAGTTAGCCTCAGTAAAGCTATCCTAAATCAGTTGCTGGTGCAATCTGAGTAAAGCATAGAAAAATATGAAGAAGCAGGAAAGGCAGGAAGGAAATTACATTGTAAAAATCCTTTCATTTTGGAATATCTAATTTACCAGAAAAACAGAAGAAATTTATGATTTCCTCAATAGCCCTATCCTTATGTTTTAAGGTTTTAGCTACAAAGAGAAAAGGGCAAGGAAAACTGGGAGATTATTCTTTTGTAGACCCAAGCACAGAGCTGTAACTAAGGTATGGTGCCTGGAGCTTTGTCCCAAGGTGAGAAATTTAGAGCATGCCTATAGCATCATCCCATAGCTTTTTTCCCTATCCTCTTTCCTCGTGACCCCAACCCCAAGGTTGTAGTTTCTTGCCCTTCCTTCCATTTTGGCAGCTTACAAATCTTGTAACTTTTTTCCCTCAGGGGATGTACTCCAGGTTAGCCCACTTGTCCCAGGTACAGAAATGACTAGTTATAGTTCAGCCCAAGCAAAAACTAATTATTGGTCAAATTAAATAGTGTTTGTAAGATAAGTCAAGTTGTGAAGGTAGCTTATCAAGACTTCTCTTTGAAATATGTTCCAATGATCTAGAATCTTCTGATTTCTAAATTATATCTCTTGCACTGGAAATTCATATTCTGATTATTTAAGAGCTTTAGTCAGGTACTTCTCTTAGCATTATGAAGTAGGTTTTCATATGTTATTGCTTTTTAGATGGTGATGACGATGAATGATATAGGTAACTCTTGGTGTATCCCACGGTTCTACATTCTCCTCTCCCCTATAGACCTCCTGCTCACACACCAGTCTCCATTAAGATATTTCATGTGGTTCAGGCTGATTACATTCAACCCCTTAGAAAATCTTCCACAAGAAGTTTGATTTATAGCTGGCTTCTGTGCGCCCCTAATGACACTTTTGCTTGGTGAACAGATGATGGAGCCTTTCCTGAGGTTTAGGGAATATTCTTCTCTTTGATTTTCAATTTTTCCATTTAAATGATTATTATCACCTATAAATATTTATTGATGCTCTTGGCATTTTGCTAAGAATGGTGCCTATATAGATTATGTAAGGGCACTACTCTTGCCCTCTAGGAAAACTAGACAGATAAGCATAGATTGCTCTCCTTTTACATTTCAACTTTCCTTCCTTTTCTAATTTTATTTTGGCCTTTCTTTTCATCTCCTCCCCTTTATTTCTATGTTTTCTCATAAGACCTGGAAATGGAACAGAGAAGGTGGCTAAATTATGCTTAGTATTAAGTGAACTCCTTATTTTTACCCATTCACAAAAATGCAGAAATTGACCCCCAAGTGTACCTAAGACTTGAGAAATAAATGATCCAACTGAGGGTGCTATGGATAAGCATCTATTAAGAACAGTGACTTCAGAGTTGGAGAACCTTAGCTCAAATCCCACTTCTGATATTACTTATGTGACTTGGAATACCCAGACCTCTGTTTTCTTGTCTCTAAAATGAGATAATTGGACTAGATGTTCCTTTAAGTTCTAGATCTATGATCCTGCTGTATGATCCTATAATAAATTAAAGCAGCTTAAAAGGTCCAGATAGCCTGAACTGATAGGGAACTGATATGAATTGTCGTAGACTAGAGTTGTATAGCACCTTATAAATCACTTAGTTTAGCCTGCGTGTTTTCAATATTAAAAGATTGGAGGTTGGGGTGGCTAGGTGGCACAGTGGATAGAGTACCAGCACTGGAGTCAGAAGGACTCAAGTTCAAATCTGGCCTCAGACACTTAACACTTACTAGCCGTGTGAACTTGGGCAAGTCACTTAACCCCAGTTGCCCTACATTCCTCCCTCCAAAAAGCAAAAAAAAAAAAAAGAATGGAGGCCTTGGAGAGGTACACTGGTGTGCCCAAGATCACACAGGTAGTATTTCTGTGCCCCAGGGCTGAGAAGTCTTTGGAACAAAGGGTGCCTAGCAAGAAAAGGACTTGAGTGAAATGGAAGGTTAATTTGCCCTGGATACATGATAATAGCTCAGATGATGCCTGCAACTAGAAAAGAGAGGAGCAGAAAAGGATCACAGAACAAAATTAGCTTAATTCCAGAGAAGGAAGCAGGCAAGTGAGGGAGAATGAACCAAAGTAGATGGAGATTCTTACATCTGGATTTTTAATGGGGGAGAGAAGGGAATCCCTAGATCTACATCCTGCTGTTAATTTTGTATACTGTGCTTCCACTAGTTTCAATGGAAACCCTAAAGGAGATTATTGTGTCTCACAGTGTGAGCAAGACTTGTGGAATTTCAGGAAATTTCAGCAAAGTTACATAGGATATGATATTGGCACCATGCCCAAAACCCTGAATGGGAGCACGTTCTCTGACTTCTACATGACAAAATGCATGCAAACACACATACACACACACACACACTCCTTCTGCATGTTTCTCTGAAGGGCTGCTCTGAAAATAGACCAAGAAATATAGTTCTAGATTCATCAGAGAAAAATGTGATTTTCTGATTTTTCTGCCTTAGTCCAAGATGCAAAGGTCAATCACTGACCTTTCCTTTGGGTGATTTATTTCCCAAGAAATCTCCCAAGAATTGAATAATGAGATCCCAAATCATAAGAATTCATGACAGGAGGCCTAGCACATAGGAATGCAGAGCTCCATGGTTGGCCCTGTGATGAGCATTTTTCCCTCTACAATGATCAGGCCTCATGTGGTAACCCTGAGGATTACCTGAGGACAGTTGACAGCTAAAACAGACTTACAGCTTATGTTAACTGAAAAATCTAGTCTGCTTTATTTGCAGAGAGGGATGCTGTTTGCTTGTGGTTGTTCTGCTCTCTCTCTTGATAGGATCACCTGTGAAATCTCTAACAGAAGCTTGAGAAATGGAAGTGAAGCTAACTTCTTTATGCAGCTGCCATCTTCCAAAGAGTCACTTTCACCAACTTGGAAGGTTCTATCTGGTATCCATCAGGTTCCTACTGCGAGTAGAACATTGGGCAAAACATTAGGACAGATACAGGGAGGAATATCCCTGGAACTTAATAGAGTTCTTGGAATATAGTAAACACTTGATAAATGTTTGTTGACCGACTGAAATAAGTTAGGGTCCATGTTCTTAAGATATTTGTAGTCAAGTAGTAGTACTATTGGTATTTTTGAAACCAATAATATAGATAGAAATAGTCACTGAAAATCATTCTGCTAAGCCCAAGGCAATGATTTAAGGCAGGAATCCCCTAGAGACGGCGCATTCTCTCCATCTTCTGCTCCTTGTACCTATCTGGCTGTTTAGAGAAAAATGAAAACATTCTTGAGATTTTCAGAGTATGAAAGAGTAAGGTTTGTCATGAGAGGGTTAGGGAAAAGACAACATGGTACAGGGGATTTAGAGTCAGAGGGTCTGAGTTTAAACCCTGGCTCTCATTCTTCCTTAAATGGCCTTGGATAAGTCATCTAACCTCTGTGAGTCTCTGTTTCCCCATCTATAAAATGAGAAGGTTGAGCTAGGTGACCCACTCTGAATTCTCTTCCAGTTCTAGGTCAGTGCACCTATGATTATAGAGATCCCCAACCTTCCATGGTTCATATAGGAAGCTGTATAAGGATGAGAGGTTTAACTAGAGTAGGAAAGGATTAGGCAGTAATGAGGAGGTAGGAAAAAGGGGAGTAATGAGTAAGGTGGGAGATGAAGTCTAGGGAGTGGTTTCAAGGTGAAGGTAGTTGAAGGTCCTGATCTTTTGTGAGGTGGACAGAGGGTAAAAGTAAGCTACTGGAATTAATTTGAAGCAAGCAAAAAAAAATTAAATGAAGGTCCTGATCTTTTGTGAGGTGGACAGAGGGCAAAAATGGGCTACTAGAATTAATTTGAAGCAAGCAAAAAAAAAATTAAACCAAACAAAACCCTGATTTTTCCTTTACCTGTGAGATTTGAGAGCAGAGGAATTTGGTTATGATCTCAGAAGGGGCTGGGTAAATGCAATCAGATGATCCAACCCTCTTATGTATTTATCAGATGTTTGGAACAAGCAGCAACCACTCAGAAAAGGAGGGACCCTAGAACCTGTGCCCTGTTTGATGTTCTAAGTGCTATAAATGACAATGCCTGATTTCAGAGATAAGGAGAAAAATGTCATAGAGCTTCTTACCATGAATGGTAATAATTTTCGATCATAGGAGCTAGGAAGACTGGAGAGTGGGCTTTTGATCCATGCTTGAGGACAAAAAAAGCAATTGGGACCTTCAAAGTCTTTGCCAGTTTTCCTTCTTTGTATTCAGATATTCTATTGCTACCAACTAGGTCCCATGTTAGACTTCCTACCTTTAACCAGATTTCTCAACTTGCCACCAGTGATAATGTCTTATGTTGCACTCTCCTATTAGCCCACCCAAATCACCGCAACTCTACTGGGGACCCAAAGAGAAAAGCTTAGGCAACAGTTCAAAGACTAAATTTGATGCCCTTAGTCAAAATTTTAGCTAAACCCTTGTGAATTATGAGAGCATCAGATCTCTAGTGAATCAGTTGCCTCCTTTCAGGAACTACCCTTCTCTTATATTCAGGGACTGTTTGAGTGATATTTCCACCTATGCTTAGAGATAGTTTTAAGTGAACAAATAATTATGGTTCCACTATAAAGTCTGATATTTCCAAGCTCTGATTGCAGAGAAACCACTATATGTCCCACATGGCATGTTATCAGCAGTATCAGGTGAATTTTTAGGCACATGTTGCCTACAGAAAAGCTACTGAGGATAAGAGAGTTTATGGTATGAAGAGATCATTTGGTTTCCCCCGAGAGAGAACTGTGTTTCAGAAATGGTTGACAAGATTCCTCTAGAGAAAAGGCTCTTAACAGACTCCCCATGGATAGATTTCAGAGTGTCTGTGAACTTGGATGGGGAAAAAGGATTATGTCTTTATTTTAATATAATTGGTTTCCTTTGTAATTCTATGTATTTTATTTTGTGTATTTAAAAGTATTTTTCTGAGAAGAGAATCTTCACTAGACTGCCAAAGAGGGCCATGTCAGAAAAAAACAGAACTGCTGCTCCATACAATCTTTATGACCCTTACTGACAAAATGAAGCCCTTCACTATTCTTTGTTCAGTCCAAAGTATCTCTGATGGGACCAGTAGCAAAGGTTCCCCACTGTATTTAAAGAAGGTTCTTTAGGGCAACTGGGTTCAGTGTTCCTTTGGGCCTATGAGCAAAAGTGAGAGGTCACCCTTCCAAAAAAGAGGCCATCTGGCTGTTACAGAAATCCACAAAAAGGATGACATTTAGCTATGGTAGAGTTCCAAACCTACTGATCTTCTATGAACTGTCTCTCAATATGGCTTTTCTGGCTAGTGTGCCCTTCATGCATGGGCTGATGTCAGAAGATGTTTGAGTGGGCAGACTGATGTCGGATCCTTGCCCTTAATACTTACATTTTTGCTTCCCAGTCCTTCAAAAACTTCTCTTTAGTCCTGTCACACCTCCTTCCCACCCTCCTCCCCACTTCCATCTCCCCCTCCACTGCCATGCAAAGCATTTTCTGAATTTCATGCCCTTGGATTATGAGCATTTTCCTATTTCCGTAGCCCCATGGGCTTCCCTCAAGGTTATTCTTTCTCTCTTGTTATATTTCTCTGTACCATATTGTCCTGTCTGTGATTTTCAGCTTGTTTTCAAGGACTCTGTTCTCTGTAAGATAATGTATACTGTCATGTAAAAGGAAGACATTTATTTTTGTATTTCAGAGATTTTTTTCTTGCCTCATAAAATTCACACCTCATATATATAAACAGGAGGGAAAGTATCTGTTCTTGCTTCCTATGTGTATTTCATCACCAAGTTCTCTGTCAATAAAAACTGCCCACACAGGTGAGGGATGATTGCTTATTCTGAACATTTACATGGTGTAGACCAGGGATGAACTGCTTTCCACAAAACAAAGACCTGGGGTCTGTGAATATTAAAAAAATAATAATTATTATATTTCGTTATGATTGTTTTCCTTTGTAATCATATAGATATTTTTAATTTAAAATTATTATTCTAAGAAGGTGACCATAGGCTTCACCAAACTGACAAAAAAGGAAAAAAATTACTGACACCCCAGTCTTCACCAGATCATGACATAAAGGGAAAAGGAATTTTATTAAGGTCCTACTATGTGTCAGGTGCTGTGCTATGAATTTTACAAATATTATCTCATTTGATCCTCTCAACAACCCCGGGAGATAGGTGCTATTATTACCCCCATTTTACAGTTGAGGAAACTGAGGCAGACAGATTAAGTGATTTGTCCAGGGTCACACAGCTAATAAGTGTCTGAGGTCAGATTTGAACTATGATCAAGAACTGCTGCTCTGTGCTGACTTCCAGGGCCAGTATGGTGAAGAACCTTGAGTCTATACCAAATGAGGACAGGCAGTATAGTACAGTGTAAAAGGCATTGACTCTAAAATGGAAAAGGTACCTCAGATTCCTACTTTCTGAGTGACTTTGGACAAGTCACTTAAAGTTCCCTAGATCCACTTTCCTCATCTATAGAATGACGAGGTTAAACTACATGGTTTCTAAGGTTCTTTCCAACTCTACATTTATGACCTAATTTACTAAGTTAAAGGAATTTGGGATGTTTAAGCTGGAAAAAAGATGGGGTGGGGAGAATAACATAGTGGTTGCCTTTAAATATTTAAAAGTCTTATTATGTAACCAAGAAAAATTAAATCTATTCTTTGGAGACTTGGAGGGCAAAGTAAGGATCAGTGGGTCAAAATAGCAAAGAGACAACTTTAGGTTTGAGGTCAGGTAAATCTTCTGGACAATTAGAGCAGCCCCAAAGTATAATGAGCTTCCTCAAGTGATCTTTAAGCCACTCATCTGATATGTCATAGGAGGGATTCTTTGGGAGCATGGATTAGATTAGATGGAAGCTAATGTTCCTTCCAACTCTAAAATTCTGGGGTTCTAAGGTAGGTGATCAAGAATGAAGTTCATGATGAAATTTGGGAGCACACAATAAGGGTTGACCTTCTGCATAGGTCAAAGTAGATGAGTACCCACAATGGAATGGTGCCGTGAGCTAATCTCTGCCTAAAAATGTCTCTGCCCCTGGAGTGGTACAGAGGAATGAAAATCAACTTTGGAGTCACCGTACCTAGAAGACATGATAACGTATGACCTAAGACAAGTAACTGCTTCTTTGGGGATCAGTTTCTTCATCTGTAAAATGAGTAGGTTGAACAAGATAATCTATCAAGGCCTTTCCATCTATAATCCTATGATCCCATTGATTGTGTCTAGAGTATGTCAGCATTTCCAGAAGTCCTCCCAGGAAGCTTTCCTCTCCTTCTGAGTCCTGTAAGTACCACTATGAGTCATTCCTTTGAGTTAGCCAACAAAGGCGGAGATATTGTACCCAGAAGGCCACTGCCAGGATAGTTAGAAGGTTAGTGGAGATTCTGGGAGATGTGGAGGCACCATTTTAGCCTTTTTAAATTAGAAAAGTAGCTTCAGAAAACATTATGTTTCTGGTTTTTAGACGCTGAGACTGAGGTTGAGGGTGTAGAAAGGAACCTAAGAGCAACAAGGAACCCAGACTAATATGTTCTGAATGGTCTCAGGTGGGATGATTTTCAGTGAATCACTCCAGAAAAGCCTCTAGGCTCCATGCAGACAAAGGGATGGCCCTAGGTGGTGGAATTTAGAGAGTGGGAGGCAGGGGACTGAATCTATTTCATTTACTTTATCAACTTTGTCATTTTTCCTGTGTTCAGTCCTGCTAGTAATGCATAAGACTGTCTTCATAGCAACCTAAAACACCAAGAGCAGATTTTTAACATGGTTGTCCCAAAAAATCCCTTGCTAAGCATATGCAGTTTATCGACAATGTCTCTCCTGACGACCTATTCAATACCTTTTCCTTTCATTAAGAAACCCTGGATCACTGAATATAACTCCATGCCACTAACTCAAACCCTACCTGCTCCCCTCATACTCTGCCTGCTCCGTTACCCCATATACATCCAGATTGTCAAGGGCCTAAATGATTAGTTGGTTAAATGAGGACTGTTTTTTTCATTCATCATTTCAAAGATAGCCAATGACATCATGGGTGATGTCTTGACTTGGGCATAAACTAGATTTAAGTGAGGCAGAGTTGCATGGAGTCATCAGCCTCACTCTCTTCTACAGAGCACATTGGATGACCCTGGCATCTCCAATGTCTGACTCCACAACACCTATTTCAGCTGCCTTCATGACCATTGGAACAAATTATTTTCATATGCCCATGCTTGGGAAATCTTCACAAGTCTTCACTAAACCTGGTTTAGCCCATCTGCCAAGAGAAGTTTTACTGGGATGTAGTCCTTACTCTTAAATAGATCACAGTCTAATAGGGGAAAGAACATGTTGACCACCATGTACAAACATAAATTGGAGGTAATCCCTTAGAGATTAATTAGCCCAGGGGTGGCTAGGTAGCACAGTGAATAAAGCATTGGCCCTGGAGTCAGGAGGACCTGAGTTCAAATCTGGCCTCAGACACTAAACACTTGCTAGCCATGTCACTTTGGGCAAGTCGCTTAACACCAATTGTCCTGCCTTCCCCCCTCCAAAAAGAAAAGACAGATAGAGAGAGAGAGAGAGAGAGAGAGAGAGAGAGAGAGAGAGAGAGAG
>NW_027187316.1:3629506-3671105 GCF_028583685.1 Petaurus breviceps papuanus
AGACTTGTCTTGTGCGGTCTTGGATGTTGCCATGTAATGACTGAATCAGCCTGGGAGAGTAAGAGAGAGAGAGAGAGAGAGAGAGATATTGAGAGAGAGAGATTGAGAGAGATTAATTAGCCCAGTCCCTTCAGGAACAGTGAGGTTACATTATTTCCCCAGAGACATTGTGTGATGCCTAGGCAATAGGGGGAAAGGAAATAAGGAACTGGCCCAGACACAAAGAAAATACTCTCCCAGGCTGATTCAGTCATTAAATGGCAACATCCAAGAATGCTTTTGATTATTTTCCTTTGAGGACCCAGTGTCTTACACCCATGATCCCAGCTGGACACTGATGGGAAGGTATTTGATTAATGCAGGGAATTTGTACCATCCTTCATTGACCTTTTAGGTTTGGCTTCTCAGGAGCACCAAGTTTTTCCTAGACCCCAGATGGCTGTTGTGGTGGGAAGAAGTTCAAACAGTTGTCTCCAGCTGCAGGAGTGAGTGAATGAGTGACATGCTGCCCCAGCTCAGCATCCTTTCCCCAGGTCTCTCCTACAACCTTGCCTGGGTGTCCTATGGCTCTACTGCCACCTGGTGGGCATCTGAAGCATGAGGTCGCTCCAGTTGCTACCATGACCAGAAGAAACTGCAAGTTTAGGCCAATTGAAAACTTTCTCTGGGACAAGGAAAAGAAAGCCTGTTATATGTTCATAATACATTGATTTAGATCTGGAAAGGGAACCTCAGAGGACAGCTAGTCTAATCCCCTTGTTTTACAGATGAGAAAACTGGGTAGTGAAAGAACCAAGCATTTATTAAGTGTCTACTTTGTGACAGTCTCTGTGTGAAGTGCTTTACAGATATCTAATTTGATCCTTACAACTCTTGGAGGTGATTACCATTATGATTTCCATTTTACAGCTGAGAAAAAGGAGGCAGGCAGAGGTTAAGTAACTTGCCCAGGGTCACATAATTAGTAAGTGTCTGAGACTAGATTTGAACTCAGATCTTCCCTACTCCTGTCCCAGTGCTCTATCACTGCATCCACCTAAGATGTCTAAAAAAGAGCCTAGACATTGTATTTTAAAACATTATTAAGGAAAACTGCTCTTAGATCCTAGAACCAGAAGGCAATATAGAAATTAAAAGAATACACCGATCACCTCCTAGAAGAGATCCCAAAATGAAAACTGACAGGAATATTATAGCCAAATTCCAGAGTCCCTAGATCAAGGAGGAAATTTGCAAAGCAACCAGAAAAAATTCAAGTATCGTGGAGTCACAGTTAGGATAACACAAGATTTAATAGCTTCTATGTTAAAGGATCAGGGGGTTTAGAATGATATTCCAAAAGGCAAAGGAGCTAGGATTACAACCAAGAATCACCTACCCAGCAAATAATCTTCCTGGGGGTGGGCTTTTAATAAAATAGAGGATTTTTAAGCATTCCTGATGAAAAGGCCAGAGATGAATAGGAAATTTGACTTCCAGATACGAAAGAAGCATTAAAAAAGGTAAATAGGAAAGAGAAATCATAAGGGATTCAATAAGGTTAAACCATTTACATTCCTACATGGGAAGATGATACTTGTAACTCCTAAGACCTTCATCATTCTTAGGGCAGTTGGAAAGAGTATACATAGACAGAGAACACAGGTGTGAGTGAACTGTGATGGAATGATATCTAAAAAATAAAATTAAAGGGTAAGAAAGACGAATGCACCGGTAAAGGTAGAAGGGAGGGGTAGAATGGGGGGTAAATTATCTCACTTAAAAGAGACATTAAAGAGCTTGTACATTGGAGGGGAAGATGAAAAGGTGGCAAACAGTGCTTGAACCTTACTTTCATCAGAATTGACTCAAGGAGGGAATAACAGAGTACAAAAATCTCTTACCCTACAAAAAAGTAAGACAGGAGGGAGAATAAAACGGAAGCGGTTGATAGAAGGGAAGGAGATTATGGGAAGGAGGTGTGAGAGAGAGAAAGACAGACAGAGAGAGAGACAGAGATAAATGGGGGAAAGTAGGAAAGAAGGAAATGCATAGTAATTATAAGTGTGGAAAAAAATTTTACAGCAAATTTCTCTGATAAATGTCTCAGTTCTCAAACATACAGAGAACTGAGTCAAATTTATATGGATACAAGTCATTCCCCAACTGATAAATGGTCAAAGGATATGAACAGGCAATTTTCGAACAAAGAAATCAAAGCTATCTATAGTCATATACAAATGGAGAAATGCAAATTAAAATAACTCTGAGGTACCACCTTACACCTATCAGATTGGCTATTACAACAAAAAATGAAAATGAAAAATGTTGTAGGGGGTGTAGGGAAATTGGGACATTAAAGCCCTGTTGGTGGAGTTGTGAATTGATCCAATCATTATGTAAAGTAATTTGGAACTATGCTCAAGAGGTTATAAATTGTGTATACCTTGTGACCCAGCAATATGGTTAGTAGATCTGTATCCCAAAGAAATTAAAAAGGAAAAGGACCTATATATGTACAAAAATATTTATTTTTTCTGGTGGCAAAGAATTGGAAAATGAGGGGAAGCTCATCAACTGGGGAATGAATGAACAAGTTGTGGTAGATGATTGTGATGGAATACTACTGTGCTATAAGAAATCGCAAACAGGTTGCTTTCAGAAAAAATCTGGAAAAACTTACATGAACTGATGCAAAGGTAAGTGAGCAGAACCAGGAGAATCGTGTACACAGTAACAACAGTACTGTATGAAGATCAACTCTGAATAACTTAATGATTCTCAGCAATATAATGATCCAAGACAATTCTAAAGTCATGAAAGAAAATGCCATTCACCTCCATCCAGAGAAAGACCTAATGGAGTCTGAATGCAGATTGAAAGATACTTTTAAAAAAACTTTCTTTTTCTTATCTGTTTTTTCTTTCACAACATGGAAATACATTTTTCACTACTGCACATGTATAACCTATATCACATTGTTTGCCTTCTTAACGAGGCAGGAGGAGGAGGAGGAAGAGGGAAGGAGAGAATTTGGAGCTCAATTTAAAAAAAATATGTTAAAAATTGTTCTAACATGTAATTGGGAAAAATAAAATATTTTAAATGGGGGGAAAGAAATGATCCATCCGGGTAAATATGCATCTGTTCTTTTTTAGCACCAGCTGTTGAAATCCCCCTGCTTTCCCAGCTGTCCTTCTGAGTTGTTTCTCAGTAAACAGCAAAGTAGAAGGAGGTAGTGAAAGTGAAAGCAGGGCAGGAAGAGAAGAAATATAGAAAGGGACAGTAACCCCAGTTCATTTCTTTTTTTCTGGATGATTGTAATTCCTATCTTTTGTTTTTACAACATCTACATTTCACAATATATCCCTTCCCTCTCTGAGATGTATCCCTTACAACAAAAAATTTAAAAAAGGAGAAAATAGTTTGACCAAGTTTGACATCATATGCTATGCTGCATACACATACTCCTCACTTCTGCCAAAAAGAGAGGGGGGGTATCTTCTCTTATCTCTTCTGTGAAGTCAAGTTTGATCATTATCACCTTATAGCACTCAGTTTTTATTATTTTATTGTTGTCTTTTCTGTTTACATTATTATAATTGTATGTATTGTTATCTGGTTCTGCTTACTTCACTTTGCATCAGTTCATATTGTCTTCCTGTGCTTCGGTGTATTATTCATAGTCATTATTTCTCAAACCTCAGTAATAGAATAATAATAGCATTTTTTATAGCGCTCAGTAGAAGTACTCTATTAGTCATCTTAAATAGAAATACTCTACATATTAACTCTTTTGATCAAATTCCCTTATATTCTCATACAACAATCTGTTTAGTATGATATAGTAGATAAAGCTGGATTCCTGGAATCAGGAAGTCCTAGGTTCATATCCCATATCTGCCATTTATTGCTGGTGTGACCTAGAGTTACACATAGAACCTCTCTGTGTCTCTTTTCCTTGTCTGTAAGACAGAGAATTAGAGTAGATTATAGAGATATCTTTTCTAAGGTCTTTAAAGGATCTTAGGCTTAAGGAAGCAAGCAGAACAGACACTGACATACCATGGTAGACATTGCCTTGTTCTGCCTATGTGTAAGGCTTGTATTTCAAAGCTTTAATCTCTCCCTTTTTCTCTGTTTTGCAGAAATAGTGCCAACCCAAAAAAAGATCGACTGTTCCTTTTGTGTTTATTTCCTATCACTTTCAAGGGTTGTTAGGATCATGCTCTGGGATGGCTTAGTCAGACATTAGGGGGAGAAAAAAAAATCTATTCCCAGAAGCTGGACTAGAAGCTTTCTAGCTGGCTTAAGCTGCTCCTGAATTCCAATGGCTTAGATCCCCAGCGTCTTTGGCACAAACTGTAGCGTTGCCATAGATTTCTTGGTAAAAAAGGATTGTATGGGAAAGCAAGTTTAGCATTCTCCCCAGGCAGATGATTCCAAAAGTAGGGAATGGAATGTATTTGAATGCCTTTAAGATGGTGTTAGTGGGGAAGAGGAGAGCTAAGGAACCCTTTCATATAGAGAGCTCCCTCCTCAAATGCCTACTTAGCAGTGAATTGGGTTGTAAATTGGTCCAAACAATTCTGGAAAATAATTTGGAATTATGCTAAGAAAGTGATGAAAATATTCATGCCCTTTGACCACCGCTGGGGATATACCCCGAGGAGGTCAAAGATGGAAAACAAAGTTATGTATACACACATACATACATACATACATACATATGAGGTAGGGAGGTGGTGCAGTAGATAGAGCACTGACTGGTTCCAGAGATAGGAAGACCTTATGTAAGATAGGCTTTAAGATGCAAATACCCCTAGGAGGATAACACTTTGACTTTAATTCTAACTAATGTGTAAATAGCTGATATCATGTTCTTTTCTGAGAACAGTTCTTGATGGGAGGGAGAGAACTGAGTGTTTATAAGTGGGGCCAGGGCTCAAAGAAATGATGGAGGGAAAAAAAGAAGCGAGAAATGAGAGACTGGACAGTTGATGAAGTTTAGCTACTTCACAATTTTGCTTGATCCCACTCTGAACATAAGAATATGAAAGATTGTCATTTGGGGATAAACCCTGGATCCATCCAACCTGAGGATTTATGTCTCAAAATTACACCAAAGAAACAATGGGGAAATGGTCCCCTTTTTTCTTTCTGGCTTAGTGGTTTAAAAAGGCTTTTTTCTCAAATAAACTACTCTTTTGGCTCTCTACATAGCCGGTAGAGGGCATAATGTGCTGGCCTGACAGGGCAGAAGACCAGAATTCAAATCCTTCCTCAGCTGCTTACTAGGTGTATGGCCCTGGGCAAGTCACTTAACTTCTGTCTGCCTTACTTTCATCATGTGTAAATTGGGAATAATAATAGCATATAACTCAGAGTTGTTGTGCAAATCAAATGAAGTAACATTAAGTAAAATGTTTTGCAAAAGCTAAAGTATTTTATTAATGGTAGATATTGCCATAAATTCAGAGCTGGAAAAATGGAGAAGGCAATGGCAAACTTCTTTAGTAACTTTGCCAAGAAAACCCCAAAAGGGTTCATAAAAAGTCAGATATGACTGAAAAATAACTGAACAAGCACAACAAAAAAGCTAGAGAAAACTTAGAGGTCCAATTTCTTTTATTTTACAAATGAGGAAATTGAGTCACAGAGAATGACTCACACAGGTAGTAAGTAGCAAAACTGGGATTTTTAACCTATTTTAACATAGATTTTAACAAATCTAGCCATCTTTTCACTGTACCAGGTCACATAGTACTCTACGACATGTGTCCTTTTGTCTTATTTTTTAAGCATCAGAAAAGTGAGTTTCCACTTCTATTTTCATTATCTGATAAGGTAATTCCTATTTCCATTTTGTACTTATTAAGTGCCATTAGTATACTATGTGTTGACTGGATCGTGTTATGAGGACTCATGTCTGGGTCCTAAGCAAAGAACATTCCAAAGCTGGGTACAAACACACAAAGCAAACAAATGTAGACATTATCTAGATAATCTCAATAGAAAGTGGACTTTGTATGGAATTGTATGGAAATTTTCCTTAAATCTTTATTTCATGTTACACATAGTAGACACAGACTGAAAGAGGTATTTTAAAAAATTAATTAACTAATTAATTTTTAGTTTTCAACATTCGTTTCCACAATATTTTGAGTTCCAAATTTTCTCCCCTTGTCTCCCCTCTCCTCACCCCAAGATGGAATGCATTCTGATTGCCCCTTCACCTAGTCTGCCCTCCTTTCTATCACACTCCTCTTATTCCGCCTTATTTTCTTGTAGGGCAAGATAGATTTCTATACCCCATTGCCTATATATCTTATTTTCCAGTTGCATGTAAAAACAACTTTTAACATTTTTTAATGCTTTGAGTTCCAAATTCTCTCCCTTCTTCCCTCCCCATCCACCCTCATTGAGAAGGAAAGCAATTCAATATAGTTTATATATATATGTAGTAATGTTAACACTTCCATAATAGCCTTGTTGTAAAAGACTAACTATATTTCCCTCCATCCTATCCTGCCTCCACTTATTCTATTTGCTCCTTTGACCCTGTCCCTTTTCAAAAATGTTTGCTTCTGATTACCCCCTCCCCCAATTTTCCCTCCCTTCTATCATCCCTTTCCCCTTCCCTCTTACTTTTCTGTACAGTAAGATACCCAGTTGAGTGTGTATTCCCTCCTTAAGTCAAATCCAATGAGCGTAAGATTCACTCATTCTCTCTCACCTCGCCCCTCTTCTGCTCCATTGTGAAACCTTTCTTGTCTCTTTTATGTGAGATAATTTACCCCATTCTATCTCTCCCTTTCTCCTCCCAATATATTCCTCTCTCACCCCTTAATTTTATTTTTTAGATATCAGCCCTTCATATTCAACTCACCCTGTGTTCTCTATCTATCTGTACATATATATATATATATATATATATATATATATATACACACACACACACACACACACACATACACACACACACACATACACACACACACACACACACACACACATATATATATATATACACACACATGTATATGTGTATATTTCCTCCAACTACCATAATACTAAGAAAGGTCTCATGAGTTACAAATATCATCTTTCCATGTAGGAATGTAAACACTTTAACTTTACTAAGTCTCTTATTTAATAAGTCTCTTTCCTGTTTACCTTTTCATGTTTCTCTTCATTCTTACATTTGAAAGTTAAATTTTCTATGCAGCTCTGGTCTTTTCAGCAAGGGTACTTGAAAGTCCTCTATTTCATTGAATATCCATTTTTCCCCTTAAGTATTACATTCAGTTTTACTGAGTAAGTGATTCTTGGTTTTAATCTTAGCTTTTCTGACCTCTAAAATGTTGTATTCCAAGCCCTTCAACTCTTTAATGTAGAAGCTGCTAGATCTTGTGTTATATTCATTGTATTTCCACAATATTCAAATTGTTTCTTTCTGGCTGTTTGCATATTTTCTCCTTGACCTGGGAACTCTGGAATTTGGCTACAATGTTCCCAGGAGTTTTCCTTTTGGAATATCTTTCAAGAGGCAATCAGTGAATTCTTTCGATTTCTATTTAACCCTCTGGTTCTAGAACATCTGGGCAGTTTTCCTTGATGATTTCTTGAAAGATGATGTCTAGGCTCTTATTTTGATTATGGCTTTCAGGTAGTCCAACAATTTTTAAATCATCTCTCCTGGATCTATTTTCCAAGTCAATGGTTTTTCCAATGAGTTATTTCACATTGTCTTCTATTTTTTTCATTCTTTTGGTTCTCTTTTATAATTTCTTGATTTCTCATAAAGTCATTAACTCCCATCTTGCCCTACTAGAAAGCTGGGGGGGGGGGGGGATTAGGGAGGATATAAGAGAGAAGAGATTGGGGGAAGGGGTATTCAGTAGGCTTGCTATTTCAGGGTTGGGGTAGGGGAAAGACGGTGAGAAAAATTGTAACTCAAAATCTGGTGGAAATGAATGTTGAAAACTAAAAATAAATAAATAGGAAAAAAAGTCATTAACTTCTATTTCCTTCATTCTAGTTTTGAATAAGTTATTTTTTAATGAGTTTTTGGACCTCCTTTTCCATTTAACCAATTCTGCTTTTAAAGGCATTCTTCTTCTCATTGGTTTTTTGGACCTCTTTTACCATTTGGATTAGTCTATTTTTTAAGGTTTTTTTTTCTTCAGTATTTTTTGGGGTCACCTTTTGCAAACAGTCGACTCATTTATCATGATTTTCTTGTATCATTCTCATATCTCTTCCCAATTTTTCCTCTACTTCTCTTACTTGATTTTTCAAAACCCTTTTTGAGCTCTTCCAAGGCCTACAACCAATTCCTATTTTTCTTGGAGGTTTTGATGCAGGAGTTCTAACTTCATTGTCTTCTTCTAGTTGTATGTTTTGATATTCTTTGTCACCAAAGTAAGATTCTATAGTCTGAGTTTTTATGATGTTTGCTCATCTTCCCAGTCAAATATTTGACTTTCTAACTCTTTGTCAAGGTAGAACTCTGCTTCCAGTGGGGTGGGGGTGGGGGTACTATCCTAGGCTTCAGGGGTTTTGTATCAGCCACTTTATCCCACATTGTCTGTGAGCCCAGAGTTCTGGAAGCTGCTGCCACTATTACTACTACTACTGCTGCTGCTGCTGCTGCTGCTGACACCTCTGCTGCCCTGGGGCTGGGGCTTTGGACCCCAGCCAGACCACACTCCTCTTTCACCCGGGTCCCACAGAATTTTCCCACTACCTTCTATGCTGTCTTTGGTGTTTGTGGATTGAGAAGCCTGGAAACTGCCACAGCTGCCAGTGATTCTGTCCCCTGGGGCCTGTTCCAGTCCTGCCTGTGCTGGCGCAGCCTACGCTGGACTGTGCTCCACTCCCCACCTGGTGTCCTTCCAGGCTGTCTTGGGCTGGAGAAGTGTTTCACTCTGTCATTCTGTGGGCTTGGCAGCTATAGAATTTGTTTAGAGTCATTTTTTACAGGTATTTGGAAAGAGTGGGGAGAAAGCTCAAGTAAGTCGCTGCTCTTATTCCACCATCTTGGCTCTGCCCTATTTTTTAAGCTCTTACTATGTGGAAAAGCTTAGTCAGTTCGATTGTGTATAATTGCTTTTTAATTGTCCTTCATTCTCAAAGAGGACCAATGATACTATAAGGGTAATGTCTTGACTTGCAGTAGACTTGGATTTAAGCAAGGCAGGGCTGTCCAAAGTCATCACCCTCACTCTCTCCTCCAGCATATTCAGAATCCAGTGGCAAGACAAAAGTCAAGATGCCTGGCCCAGGATACAGTGAGTGACCTTGGCCTTTTTAAATTAAGGTCCTTCCCAGGCCTCAGTTTGTCTGAGGCAATGCCTATTCAATGTCTATGAGAGGTTTGGACTTGGGGACTTTTCAGATCATTCAGCTCTTGCATCCTTAGTAAAATGAGGGAGTTGTACTAGGGGACCACTGAGGCCCCTTCTAGCTTTAGGTCCATGATCCTATGATAATCTCTATAAGATGAGCCAATCTTGGGAGACAAGGAAACAGGAAAAGCTAATCTACCTTAAGTGGTTAATCAATTAGCAAGCATCTACTTAATTCCAACTATATGCTAGGTACTGGGAACACAAAATAAAAAATGAAACGATCCCTTTCTCCAAGGATGTTACAATTTTGATAACATTAGGGAAAGAAGAAATACCTCAAAGTTCCTGTCCCCCAACATGATCTCTCTTTTCTCAACAAAATCCCATCTGGGCAGCTAGGTGGTGCACTGGATAGAACACAGGGCCTAAAGTCAGGAAGACCTGAGTTCAAATATGGCCTCAGACCCTTAGTCTGACCTTATGCATGTCTCTTCACCTCCACCTTAGTTTCCTCATCTGTAAAATGGGGATAATAATAGCACCTACCTCCCAGGGCTGTTGTGAGGATTAAAATATCATATTAATTATGAAAACACTTGGCCCAGTACCTGACCTAAAAATGTAGATGTTGTTGTTACTCTATTGTTATAAAAACTTAAAAATTCATTTAGAGGGGAGGCCAGGTAGCACAGTGAGTAAGAGCACCAGCTCCAGTGTCAGGATGACCTTGGGATCGAATCTGGGTTCAGACACTTAGCACCCACCCAGAAACACCTGGCCGTGTAACCTTGAGCAAGTTACTTAACCCCAATTGCTTTAAAAAAAATTCATTTAGATTCATTCGTATTTTAAAAGATTAAATTTCAGATCATGTTGCCAGGGTTAATCCTATTGGTCATTCATACATTAGTGTGAATAAGTTCAAGATTTCTTGTCTCTCTTCCATAAGTGGAAATAGGATTTTTGACTGAAGGAGTCAATATTTATGTGCATATACGTCTCTCTCTCTCTCTCTCTCTCTCTCTCTCTCTATATATATATATATATATATATATATATGTGTGTGTGTGTGTGTGTGTGTGTGTGTGTATGCATATATGTAAACACATGCATGTTTAAATGAGAAAACTGGGGCCCAGAGTAGCTAAGTGATTTGCTCCAGTTTACACAGGGAATATAGGGGAGAGTCAATATTTACACCCAGGTCCTCTGATGCCAAATTCTGAGTTCTTTCTGCTGTACCAGGATTCTTCTTTCTTCCTTCCCTCCTTCCCTCCTTCCATCCTTCCCTCCTTTCCTCCTTCCTTCCTTCCTTCCTTCTTTCCTTTCTCTCTTCTTTTCTTCCTTCCTTCCTTTCTTTCTTCCTTCCTTCCTTCCTTCCTTCCTTCCTTCCTTCCTTCCTTCCTTCCTTCCTTCCTTCCTTCCTTCCTTCCTTCCTTCCTTCCTTCCTTTCTTTCTTTCTTTCTTTCTTTCTTTCCTTCCTTCTTTCTTTCTTTCTTTCTTTCTTTCTTTCTTTCTTTCTTTCTTTCTTTCTTTCTTTCTTTCTTTCTTTCTTTCTTTCTTTCTTTCTTTCTTTCTTTCTTTCTTTCTTTCTTTCTTTCTTTCTTTCCTTCTTTCTGTTTTTGGAGGGCAATTGGGGTTAAGCGACTTGCCCAAAGTCACCCAGCTAGTAAGTGTGTCAAATGTCTGACACCAGATTTGAATTCAGGTCCTCCTGACTCCAGGGCTAGTGCTCTATTCACTGCGCCACCTAGCCACCCCTTCTTCTTTCTTTCTTTAACATTAAAACAATCCTGAACTTAACAAATACTCATTAAAATGAGTATTTCCACCTAAGTAGTCATTTCAATAAAAAACAGGATTGTAGATGAAACTACAGATTTTTATTATGTATGCATAGCTGGCTTTTTTCCTTTAAGTCTCTAAGTTCAGCCTGAAAATTAACAAAACTTTCTTGCTTGTTTGTGATTCACTGGGCTGTTTCCTAATTTTGGTCATGTTGGTACCAAAATGGACTATTTCAACAAAAAGCAGTCCTGAATTGGGCCTTTGCTGGAAGAGTTTTAGGCCACTAGAGGTCAGTATGAGGATACTAGAACAGGAAAACCAGGCATTTAAGGAAGATGAAAGCAAACTTTTCTGCTTTAAACCCAGGTCCCTGAGGGAAGTGAGTTTTTCCATATTAAAAAAAAAAACTCATATCTCCTTCACAACCACAAAAACATTGTTGTTAATGAGTTGTTTTCTACTCTCCTTGATTCCATTCGGAGTTTTCTTAGTGAAAATACTGGAATAATTCGCCATTTCCTTCTACAGAAGATGAACTGAGGCAAACAGGGTTAAGTGACTTGACCAGGGTCACACAGCTAGTAAGTGTCTGAGGCCAAATTTGAACTCAGGCCATTCTAATTCTAGGGCTGGTATTCTATCCACTGTGCTACCTCTCACACATTGTAACGACAGCAATAGGTACATGCTATTCTTCTCATCCACATTTTACAAATGAAGAAACTAGGGCTGAGGGAGGCTACTTACCTGAGGGGTCATATAGTCAGAAGCATCTGAAAGAGATACTATAACATACTGCTACTATAAAATCAATATGTTTATTATTGTTACTATAATAATAATGCCTTTTGGTTGTTGAAGAAAGAGAAACTGTATTTTGATGCCTTGATGAATATGCATTATGCATATGCATTAATGTACCAACCCTACAATAAAAGCACAAGATAACTGGGAAAACAAATCCATAAAGAATGTATGCAGTTAAGACTAAGGAAGGCAGGCGGAGAGGGGCATATACCCATATATCTTCAACTGATGCTATATGTGAATCTAGGATGGGAGGAAAATACCTGGGAAACTATACAGCACTTTCAACAAACATAAACTGCATTCTTTTACAGAAAATCTGATCTTTTTAATACAAATATTCTCCCAGTGACACTGTCATCGTATCATATAATCATAGAATACCACAACCTCCAAAGAATCAAAATTAAGGCTATCTCAAAGGATGAAGGAGAGCTATATTCTAGGCCCAAGGAAGTCATAACATATCTCCATGAAAATGTTTAAAATGTACATGAAATAGTGTAACAGACATCATTTGGGAAATGTAGGATTAGAAAAGGAAACAGACCGGCAATATGACAAGAATTAGAGGGAAAAATGGACAGACCATTGTACTTTTCTGTTCTAGGTACAGGGAGTGGAGTTCCCAATCTGGAAGGAGGAAAAAGATAAGCCAAATTCCCAATCTTCTCCTCTCTTCCCAGAACTGGTGTTGAAAAGCAAGAACTAACCTGCCTCTAAGAAGGGAATGGAACAATGCTTTATCCTAGGTCCTTCTACTCTGGGCTCTATTTACATAGCTAAAGGTAAAATCAGGCTAAGGGCAAAGATCAAAAGAAGGATGAAAAAACAAGATGTTCACCATTGCCTCACTAAATCTGCCATTTTATTTCACCTATGAAAATATGGCCTCCATTTCCTATATTCTCAACTCAGTTGATGAAGCAGATATGCTCTGTTGTTTCTTGTTGTTTAGTCATTTCAGTTGTGCACAACTCTCCATGACCCCATTTTGCAGTTTTCTTGGCAAAGATACTGGAATGGTTTGCCATTTCCTTCTCCAGTTCATTTTATAGATGAGAAAACTGAGGCAAACAGGGTTAAGTGACTTGCCAAGGGTCACATAGCAAATAAGTATCCAAGGCTGGATTTGAACTCAGGAAGATGAGTCTTTAAGACGGTCATTTGTTAGATGCTATATGGAGGTTCCTATGAAGGCATGGGTTCAACTAGATGACCTCTGAGGTCCCTTCCAACCCTGAGAGTTTGTAAGTCACAGATCTTAGAGGGAAATACTAGATCAGAAAGTCCAACTTCCTCATTTTACAGATAAGGGAGTTGATATCCTGAAAAATTAAATGACTTAAAAAAGATCACATATCTGATTTAAACCCGGTTTCTTTGATTCCAAATCCAGTGCTCTATATTTAGACAAACACCAGATCCAGGTGTTTGTACCTCCTTCAATATAAGGAAATATATATGGGCAAAGTTTACTATAATCAAATTTCTGTGAAGCAAATCCTATTTTCTCTTCAATTTTTGATATGAAATCATGTGTGTGCACACGTGTGTACATGTGAGAGTATACACATATACATCTATGCGTGCATATGCACATACATATATCTACATGTATATGTATATAACAAGTAGGTGGAGTAGTGAATAGAGTGCTGGATCCAGAGTAAGATGAACTCATCTTCATGAGTTCAAATCTGACCTCAGACATTTACTAGCTTTGTGATCCTGGGCAAGTCATTTAACCCTATTTGCCTCAGTAGGCAAATGAGTTGAAGAAGGTCATGGTAAACCACACCAGAATCTTTGCCAAGAAAACCCCGAATGGGGTTTGGAAGAGTTGGATACAACTGAAAAAGACTCAACAACATCATCAAAATATATGCATAACACACACAATACACATATGTGTACATATGTATAGGTATGTGTGCATACATACATATACACATCTATATACGCACATATTTATGTTGAGTGGCCAGGAAAGTTTAGCTATCTGTGGTGTTATCTGAATTGAAGGACTCAGGAGTTTCATTAGGGACATTAACTGTGATATGGATTCACTTGCCTCTATTCCCGGTGCTGCTTCATCAGGAATGTTACAAGAAGGGGAATTGTGAGCTTCAAATGAGGTAAAGGATATAAAACACTTTAAACTTCAAACCACTCTATAAATGCCAATTGTTACTGGTGTTGTTTGCTACAATCACCAGGTGTCTCATCTAATGGTAACCTCCTTTCTGGGTCTTCTACTGAATTCAAGCAATGTTTATAGAAAAATAAAGGAGTATGCTAGTAAATATTAAATAACCATATTCTCCAGGGGGAAAAAGCCACTAGTTTTATTGCAACATGGCCAATGTTGTTGGGGTGGGGAGTTTGATCTCAAAAACAATGCTCCATTTAAGGTTATTTTCATACACAAATTGTCATTACAACTACATTACTCAAAATATCGTTAGTGTTGCAAGACTCACATGGCAAACATTTAACTTCTACTTCTGTTCTGTAGTGTATATCCAATGAAAATTAAAAAGGCATTAACAACTACTTCATTTAAGAAGATGTAGATAATAGGAATGAACACTAAGGTGCTATAATAATTTGATGATGTATTACTAAGGCAATATTCATAGCACCTATGGCGGCTATGAATATGCCAATGTAATTCTAAATTGCAAAATATAACAGACTCTTCATATAGAAGACAGAAGCAAATCACTTATTCAGATACCAGAAAGTCAAATCCCAACACCAAAAAACTGAGTCCATCATAGCAAAAAAGAAATCTATACACAATAACACTGCAAAGAGCAACACCATCCCAAAGCCTTTCCCCTGCTTGGGCCTTCCCACAAACAAACACTCACAAGTGTAGCCATCTCCTTGCCTGAGTCCTCTCTCTCCCTGTATCCTAACTTCTCTGACTCCCAGTTTCTTCTGGGCTCTGCTCCACCTTTCCTAATTCACCCATTCAGCAAACTCCTCCCACTACAGGTTCCATGTAATTACATTCGACCTATTAAGTGTCAGGGAAGATCTTCAAATTCCCATTACCATTACAGATGACAGGACAAGTTAATTGGCATTCCTCTTTGGGGGGTACAAACTTATTACATAAAAGTACTTTCAATGTAGTTACACACACACACATATACACACATATTATATATGTTTATGTATGTGTGTATATATGTAGGGGTGTGTGTGTGTGTGTGTGTGTGTGTGTGTGTGTACTACCATGTCTCAATAGGTGTGTTAAAGGCGGTTTAGGTGTACAAAGCATAAAAATGTCAGGAAATGTAATCTACTCTAAGTAAAACTGAATGAAGTTCGGCATCTGACCAGAGGATCGTACTTTCAAGACATTCAGTTAGCTAACCTTTTGCAGTTTTCTAAGTTTTTCATATTAACTATCATATTCATCCATGCTAGGGCTGCATGTAATACCATTTATTTTGGTTAAAATGTGATATGGAGTGGAGCCAAGATGGCGGAGTAGAAGCACTACCTTTCCGCAGCTCCAGCTTCCACCCTCCCCAATCCATGTAAAAAGGGGACTCTAAACAAACTTTGGAGCTGCAGAACCCACAAAATGACACAGAGCAGCTAACCTCCCACTGAGGACAGCCTGGGAGGCTGGCTGGAATCCAGCACAGCGCTCTGGGAGCCGAGCGCAGCCCCACACTGAGGCTTTAGCCCCAGGGTGGGCCTGACCAGCCCCTGGCCAGAGGGACTCCAGATCAGGAGCAGCTGTGGCCGTTTCCGGATTTCTCAACACATAGACACAAAGGACAAAGTGAGAGGTCAGTACAGTCTGGACTTTGGGACCCAGTAAGTGGGAGTGTGTGGCTTTTACCCCCAGGGTGAAAAGCCGCTGAGCCGCCAGCACAGCCAGCCAGTGACACGTGGGGGCTTCAGCTCCTGACCTGCAGAGTGAGGGGGACCAAGCACCAGTCTGAGGGGTAATAGCTCTTGCTTTAACCTGCTTAGATCTGGATTGCAGTCTAGGGTGGAGGTTCTGGGGAATGTGTCCAGCTTGCCAGAGCATGTGGAGACTTCTGAGAGGGCACCCAACTAATACCTCCGGCACCTGAGAAAACCCCAGCGTTTGGGATGAAAGCTCCCCTGTCTGGTGGCAGAGTCCTACGGTGGCAAAAAGCCCAAAAGTCAAATCATTGAGTGGCAAAATGAGCAGGCAAAGGAAACAAAGCAGACAGAAGATTCCAAAAATACACTCCCATTTTGGGGACAAAAAGGAGCAAAGCATGGAACAGGAGGAAAACAGTGAAGTCAGAACTCCTGCACCAAAAGCTTCAAAGGAAAATACAAGCTGGTTACAGGCCATAGGGGACCTTAAGAAAGATTTTGAAAACCAAATAAGAGAAGTGTAGGAAAAATTGGGAAGAGAAATGAGAACAATGCAAGAAAATAATTAAATGAGAGGCAACAGCCTGACTGAGGAAAATAATACCTTAAAAAACAGACTGACTCAAATGGCAAAAGAGGCCCAAAAAGGCAATGAGGAGAAGAATGTCTTAAAAAGCTGAATTTGCCAGATGGAAAAAGAATCTCAAAAACTCAATGAGGAGAATCATTGCTTCAGAATTAGATTGGAGCAAATGGAAGCTAATGACTTTATGAGAAATCAAGATGCTGTTAAACAGATCTAAACAAATGAAAGAATAGAAGGCAATGTGAAATATCTCATGAGAAAAGCCACTGACCTGGAAAATAGATCCAGGAGAGATAGTTTAAAAATTATTGGACTGCCTGAACGCCATGAACCTAAGTAAGAACCTAGAAAGCATCCTCCAGGAAGTTCTCAAAGAAAGCTGCCCTGATGTTTTAGTACCAGAGGGCAAAATAGAGGTTGAAAGAATCCACCGATCACCTCCTGAAAAAGATCCCAAAAAGAAAACTCCTAGGAATATTATAGCCAGGTTCCAGAATTCCCAGATTAAGGAGAGAATATTACAAGCAGCCAGGAAGAAACAATTTGAATATTGTGGAAACACAATCAGGATAACCCAGGATCTGGCAGCTTCTACACTGAGGGATCGAAGGGCTTGGAATATGATATTCCGGAGGGCAAAGGAGCTGGGATTAAAACCAAGAGTCACCTACCCAGCAAAACTGAGTATCATGTTTCAGGGGAAAATATGGTCATTCAGTGGAATAGAGGACTTTCAAGCATTCTTGCTGAAAAAACCAGAGTTGAATAGAAAATTTGACATTCAGATACAAGAAGCAAGAGAAGCATGAGAAGGTAAACAGGGAAAAGGAATCATAAGGAACTTATCAAAGCTGAACTATTAACATTCCTACATGGAAAAACAATAATTGTAACTTATGAAACTTTTCTCAGTAGTTGAAGGGATTAGAAATATATATATTTGTCTACATATGAGAGTATATGGGCATATGAATACATACGTGAATGTGTGTATATATGTTTACAGGTATACATAGATAGAGGGCACAGGACCAATTTAACAGGAAGGGATGATACTTATAAGGTGAAAGTAATAGGTGAGAAAGGAATATAATGAGAGGAGATGGGGAGAGACAGAATGGGGTAAACTATCTCATACAGAAGAGGCAAGGGAAAATAATTGCGGTGTGGGCGAGGAATGGGAGGGCAGGAGGGAGTGGGTCAGCCTTGTTCCCATTGAATTTGGCTTGAGGAGGGAGTGATGTGCACACTGAATAGGGTGTCTCACCCTCCAGGAGAGGGGGGGGAAGGGGATGGTGGAGGGGAGGGGAGGCTGGGGGCAGGGAGGTTGGAAGCACTCACTTTTGAAAATAGATGGGATCAGGGTAGACAGTGGAGCGGGTGGGAGGTGGGATGGGAGGGAGGGAAGTGTAGTCAGTCTTTTGCAATGTATCTACTAGGTTATTGTTTTGCATTGGCCGCACATGTGCAGCCTATACTGAACTGCATGTCTTCCCAGTGGGGGTGAGTGACAGGGAGGGAGGGGAGTGAGTCTGGAGTTGAAAGTTTTAAAATCAAATATTCAAATATATATACATATATGTATATATATATATGTATGTGTATATATATATATATATATACTATTATTAATACCATCTTGCATGTAATTGGGAGGTGGGATGTGCAGGCACTGAGGCATGGAGATCCATTGGAAAGGTGGAAGGGGTGTGGGGGAGGATGTGGGAGGGGGCGAATTGGAGCAGGGGATGTCCTGTGGATCTGCTGTTTTGGGGCGGTGGGTGGGGGAAAAGCCGGGAGAAGATTTGTAACTCAAAATCTGGCGGAAACAAATGATGTAGATAGGAAGTTAATAAAGCATTAAAAAAAAAAGGAAAAAATAAAATGTGATATGAAGGCAATTCTTCATATCACTTTATCCTGCCAGGATAAAATGATCTAATGGCAATCACTGGTAGGCTGTTTAAATTACTGACATCTCCTTTATGTTTTCTGGGAAGGCATGGTAGGGGGCAAAAACCTAACACTTCCAACTGATGATGCTGCAAAAATGGAAGCAACTTTCATGTGGTTTTTAGAAATTTCTTCCTTTATTACATTACCTCCCAATTTCTCTCCAAGCATTGAACCATCCTTAATATGAAACAAGTCGTTTACTTCCCATTTGTGTCTAAATTTCTTTTTAATGACATCTTTAGAATTAGCATAAATCATTGTGCTTTCTAAAGGTGTACATTTAGGACCCCAGAATATAAATACTAGGTCTTTTTTTCTCAGACTTTTTGGTCTCTTATGTGGCATCATACAGATCATGTCAGCAATCATTAATAGGTAGCAACTTCAACAAAGATGTGTAAGGGTCCTCTATGGTATCACCACTGTCAACCACCACAATCTGCATTGTTTTCTCTACAATTATTTGTTTTTTGTCATGATGTAAATAAAAGAGAAATGTTTTCTTTCTTTTTTTATCTCTTCTTGTATAGAAGATTTCCTTACTTTCATATCATTAAAAAACTTTGATCACTTCATCATTCACTGCTACTCCAGAAGTCATGGTTTCCTGGATGGTAAAGGCTGTGGAAGCAGGTCCTCACTCAGCCTTCACTCAATTTTGGGGGAAAGATATACATATACTTTTACCTTTAATCTGCATTATTAAAATTTTCTTAAGTATAGACAAAAAACAGAATAATAATTCAAAGCCCAATTCATAAAATTTCCTCATTTCTGAGATATAAATGTTCCCACTGAAAAATTTAAGAATGAAGATAAGCCCAATTTAGGGTTCCAGCCCAGCCCTGGCTAAGAGGGGATCTTTTGTTGCCATTGTCATTGAATCATTTCAGTCGTATCTGACTCTTCATGACCCCATTTGGGGTTTTCTTGGCAAAGATACTGGAGTGATTTGCCATTTCCTTCTCCAGCTTATTTTACAGATAAGGAACTGAAGCCAACAGGTTTAAGTGACTTGGCCAGGGTCACACAGCTAATAAGTGTCTGAAGCTGGATTTGAACACATAAAGAAAAACTTTCCTGATTCCAAATTCAATGTTTTATCTGCTGTACCACCTAGCTGCTGACACAGAAAAAATAAAGCAATTTAGTTTTGTTTAGTTCAGATAAGTTTTCTTATCTATCAAGGGGTAGGGCTACATGAATTTCATTGTCCCTTTCAGCTCTAAATCCTATGATTTTATTCAACCATCTGAAAAGAAGCTAATGTCTTACAATAATAAACTATTGCAATGGTTTCTTCCTAAAAAGAATATGATAGAGAAATAAAATACAATAAACTCTTTAAGTTCCAGGAAAGCAGATGATCTCATCCACTGTTGTAAAAGCTCTTTATTGTCCTAGGAAAAGAGACACCTACAGCTTTGTTTAAATGGTTAACTCAACACTGCTTTCCAAAAGCATTTGGTCACCTTCTCTTCTTTCTGCCCTTGAAAAGGGAATGTTTTCTCCTTCCAGTAACAAGCCCTGTCAGCTGCCCAGAAAATATTCCCCCACAACCCCTTTTCCTCCATTGACTGATTTCCCCTTTGTCTACTCTTCTCTTTTCTGTGAAAAGTGTTCCTCTTCCTGCATGAAATCCATCAGAATGACAAAGATGAATTTTTTAAAGTGACAATTTTTGGAGAGAATGGGGAAGAAAGAACGGGCATATTAATGCACTGTGAGTTGATCCAGTCATTCTGGAAAGCAATTTGAAATTATAACTAAAAAGTCACCAAGCTTTGCCCAGAAATACCACTACAAGGCACTTGCCTGATAGTAGCACTTTCTGCTATAGAAACCAACTGGTAACACAAAAATCAATGCTGATCAGTTGGAAAATGTTTGGACAAATTATGTTATATGAAGTTAATGTGGCTCCATAAGAAATGAAAAAATGGACATATTTGGAGAAAACTAGTGATATTTATATGAACTGATGCACAGTAAAGTAAGCAAAGTAAGTTGAATGCTTTATACAATGATTACCATATAGTAAAGAAAAATCATGTTGAAACACAATTCTGATTAATGCAAAAGCCAGCATAACTCCAGAAAACATGTTGGAGTACTATTCCCACCTCTTATCAGAGAGGTGGGCAGATGGCAGGTATAGAATGAGACATACATATTCAGAAACAACCAACCCATATGTTAATTTGTTTTGGTTGGCTATACTTATTTGTTACAAGGGTAATAAATTTATTGGGGAGTAGCATGTAGAAGGGGCTAATAATAGCAAGAGAATAAGAAAAAAAAAGAAAATAATCAATGAAATATTTTTGTTTGTTTGTTTTTTGGAGGGCAATTGGGGTTAAATGACTTGCCCAAGGTGACATGGCTAGTTTTTGTGTTAAGTGTCTGAGGTCGGATTTGAACTCAGGTCCTCCTGACTCCAGGGCCAGTGCTCTACTCACTGCACCACCTAGCCACCCCTCAATGAAATATTTTAAATATTTACAGAACAGCAGAAGGAAATTTAGAAGGAGACAGATAAGCAGGATAGGTTAGATACTACAGTATTGTAGTATCCATAATATATATAGATAATATAAATATAGATAATATAGATAGTAATAATATATAATGTATTTAATGATCTATATGTTACACAGATTCAAGTTTTGATATACATCTACTCTTCTTGGTATAATATAATGTTCATTTTAAAAGTATTTTTGAAGCTCATGAGATACATGGTATACATGTATGTATACATAAAGGTATGCATGTTTCTGTGTACATATCTACATGCATACATATTACAAATAATACTTTCTTGGGATAGTCAAAATAAATCCAATAAATAGACTTCATGTCCCATTAATTTAATTTGTTTATCTTCTTCCACTGACCTTTGCAGTGTCCAACCAGAATATGATCTCTCATGAACCCAGTCAGCATCATCTCTGGTGCCCTGGATCATGCCATAAATATTTTGCTTCTCAAAAGCACACTGGTCCAGAAGGGCATGTGCTGCTGCCGGAAAGAATTTATGTCACATAGCCTCATGGTTCAAAAGATCAAAGTATCCCATTCCTAGAGGCTATTAACTTCTAGACAGCAAATAATGCTGCATACATTTATATATCACTTTAAGTTTTATAAAGTCTTAACAGTCCTATGAGGTGGGTTATGCAAGAATTCATAAGCCCCATTTTACATAGGAGGAAGTGAAGGCATTTGCTGAGGCTAGATTTGAGATTCAGAAATCCTGACTCCAAGTTTCTCAATCTCCCTATTTCATCAAAGACTAACATCATGAGATCTTTGTTTCATAATCTGAGCTCCTATATTTACACCAAATTTCTTGAGTCACCACTTAAGTCCTAGGGGGCTATCTATTTACATTTGTTAGACCTGACAATAAGTGAATGGACTTAGGTTTACCTTCTAGGAGCTGAATGGGGAATTCATAAATCGCTATTAGGAAAGGCTTCATGGGAAAGACATAGACTGGGTCAATTCTAGTGTGTCTGACCCTATTCCTTTGAAGTTCCCTTCAAAGAGAAGCAGAGGACGATAGGGAAATAGGATTCAAGTAGCTGTTGGAAATATAATTCACAGAGTAAAGGTGACATAGGGCCTCTAGGCGGTGCCATAGTGCACAGAGTGCTGGACCTGAAGACACTAAGACAAGTCTTCATGAGTTCAAATTTGGCCTCAGTCACTTACTACAGCTGTGTGACCCTAGGTAATTCACGTTACCCTGTTGATCTCAGTTTCCTCATTTGTAAAATGAGCTGGTGAAGGAAATGGCAAATCACTCCAGTATTTTGCTGAGAAAACCCCAAATGGGGTCCCAAAGAGTCAGGCAAGACTGAAAAGATGAACATCAGAAAAAAAAAAAAAGGTAACAAAATGAAATATATGTCCCCCCAGGGAAAAAAAATATTCTATCCTTCAGTTCCAGTGTAACTCACTGCCTCACTGTAGTTGTGCATTGATTAGGCCTCTGTAAGTCAATGATGTTAAAATCAAGGTACTTCCCAATGATGTCATCAAATGTAGTGATCTTGGCTATGATTCTGGTCATCCTTGCATCCTTGTTAAGAATGGTCCATAGGGGCAGCTAGGTGGCACAGTGAATAGAGCACCAGCCCTGGAGTCAGGAGGACCTGAGTTCAAATCTGACTGCAGATACTTGATACATACTAGCTGTGTGACCCTGGGCAAGTCACTTAACCCCAATTTCCTTGCCTTTCCTCCCCCCCCCAAAAATCATCCATAGTGCATCAGAGATTCATAGTCATGGGAAATGTTGAGTTCAGTTATGAAGCTACTGTTATGTGTATTAACGTTGTACTCATAACCTGTCAAGGAAAGTAGAATGTAAGTTCTTCAAAGGAAAGATCTATTTTTAGTTTTGTCTTTTATCTCCAGCACTTAGTACAGTCCTTGATAATGCTTGCTGAATTAAATTGAGAGAAGCAGCTAGTCTTGGAATACATACACTTAGCTTTCTTACAATTAATTGTCTTTTTTTGGTGGGGGGGGAGGACAGGCAATTGGGGTTAAGTGACTTGCCCAGGGTCACACACCTAGTAAGTGTAGAGTGTCTGAATATGGATTTGAATTCAGGTCCTCCTGACTCCAGGGCTGGTGCTCTATCCACTGAGCTACCTAGCTGCCCCCAATGAATTGTCTTTTAATAAGTCATAGGAAAGTATCTGTTGCTATATCATTTATTAGAAGGAAACAGAAATAAGGAGAGGAAGAAGGAAGGATTTAATTTAAGCATGAAGTATGTAAATTCAAAATTGTAACTAAATTCAGGAAGGGATTTAATTGATTTAAATACTAACAAAAGCACAACTTTTCCACTGTGTCCCTAGACTTTCAATCACTCTGACCTTAGCCCTCTTTCCTTACAAAGATTTCTTTCAGGGGGCCTCCTACCAGGGTGCTGGGAGTGACCTTTGCTTCAGGCCTCATCTCCTTTTATTGTCCTTTAAGAAATTAAGGAGCTCAGTGGTATTTTTCTTTGGTTTTGTAGTTTTATATGGCATTCTTCTTCATTGTTAATTATTCATAGAATTGTAGATTTAGAGTTGGAAGGAACCTTAGAAGTCATCAGCTTCAACTCCTATATTTTAAAGGTGAGATACTAAGACCAAAAGAGTTTTTATGATTTGCTCAGGCTCACATCAATACTAATTATCTGAGGAATAATTTAAATCCATTTCTTACTGATTCTATATACAGCATCCTATGACATAAGCATCTCAAAGGTGGCATCTGCACCGGCTCCTGCTCCACAGGATCATGCGCCTAAAGGTTCATTCCAGATCTGAAATTCTGTGATTTTGTGACTATCAGGGTTCTTGTGGAAATTTAATTTTAAGGTTCTAAAATTTCCAAGTTCCTGAAAGAAAATGTATTAGAAGTATACTTTGATATAGTAAACTTTTATCTGAAAATTTAGATTTACAAAACAAATAAATTAGGGATCATCTTTTATTAGAAGAATGAACCTAGAATTCCTATAAATATGGATCTCATGCTAATGAATTTTAATGAGAGGACACAAAGAGTATGCCATTAAACCACAAGCTAAAATTTCCCAATCCCTTATCTAATCCCTAGGTATAAATCACACTTCTTCAGAAACTCCTGTGTCAACTCTCAGAGCACTAGAGTAGAAGCCACTGCTGTAGAAAAAAAAAAATACAAGCACTCAAAAGCCATATAGGGTAAAAAATTCTAAATCACTAATAATTAGTAAAATGCAAATTCAAATAACTCTGAGGTACTACCTCATACCTCTCAGATTGACCATGATGATAAAAAATTAAAATGACAAATGCTGGAGGGGCTGTGGAAAAGATATACTAAGGCACTCTTGGTGGAGCTGTGAATTAGTCCAGCTACTCTAGGGAACAATTTGAAACTATGCCCCAAAAGATGTTGAACTATACATACCCTTTGACCCAGCAATGTTGCTACTAGATCTACACCCCAAAGAAATAAAATATATAGGGAAAGGACACATATGGATAAACATTTTTTAGCAGTTCTTTTAGTAACTGAGGGGATGCCTATCAATTGTTATTGCCATTTGTTTTTCCTTCTCAAAGAGGACCATGACATCAGGGAGGTAATGACATGACATGCAGGAAAATTGAATTTGAATGAGGGAGAGCCGTGCAAGCTCACCAGTCTTACTTTCTCCTCCAGAGCCATCTGAGTCCAGTGGCAAGATATAGATCAGGACAATAGGAGATGGCCCCACTCCCTATCAATTAGGAACAAGTTATGGTATAATGAATGTGATAGAATACTATTGTGCTATAAGAAATGATGAAGGAGATAGTTAAAAAAAAACCCGGGAAGATGTATAAACTGATACAAAATGAAGTAAGCAGAACCAGGAGAACAGTTTATAAAATGATAATAATTTATAAAGATTGTCAACTTAGACTTAGTTATGCTGATCAATGTAATGACCAAGTACAGTTCCAAAGGCCTCTTGAAGAAACCTGCCACTCACCTCCACATAGAAAGGTGGTGAACTCAAGGTAGAAATTGAAGCACATTTCTCTTATTTTCTTTTCTTCTTTCTTCTATTTGTTTCCTTTTTATGGACATGGCTAATGTGGGAATATGTTTTGCATGACAATACATGTTTGAAAGCTTTATTTTTTTATTTTCTCAATGAGTGGTAGAGTTGGAGAGGAGAGGGAGAGAATTTAAAACTGAAAATAAAATTCAATTAAAAAAAGAAAAAGAAAGGAATCATTACTTCAATATCATCAGTAATATCTGGAATAATTAATATAGCTTTTTAAAGCGATATTATATATATATATATATATATGTATATATATACAGGAGAGTTTTTTAGATGCTAGGGAAATCTGGCATTGTAATAATAATTTAGGTTGTATTCTCTTTTCCCTATCAACATAGACAATAAAAGATATCAGAATAAACTAAAACTTCACTTAGCAAATCCCAAATGCGGTCACAAACAATCAGACACAACTGAAAAAGAAGTGAACAAAATTGTAAGCTCTAATTGGAAAAAAAAATATCTAATCTTTCTCTATTCTTCAGTGCCTCACAAAGCATACTATATGCAATAATAAACACTTAATAATGTGAGTTGAATTTAATGTATATTCACCAACCTTGTTCAAGCGCCATTTGAAGCAATATATGGTAAGGATGGAATAATGTTGGCCCTTTTAGAAAACAGTTTCTGCCAGTGTTTGTATAAGAAGTCTGTCAAAAGCAGGGATGGTCAAGTCCTGTTTGGGGTAACCTCAATAACTATAAGAGGTGATTTCAAGTATTGCTGTTCAGGCATTTTGGTCTCCTTGTGATCCTTTTTGGGGGATTTTCTTGGCAAATATACTGGAGTGTTATACCACTTCCTTCTCCAGTTCATTTTACAAATGAAAAAAACTGAGACAAACAGGGTTAAGTGACTTGCCCAGGGTGATACAATTAGTAAGTATCTGAGGCTGGATTTGAACTCATGAAGATGAGTCTTCTTTAAGTCCAAGCTCATTGCTCTCTCCACTGTGCTACCTAGCTGCCAATAATTTCAAGGAGATACTATTTAAATGCCAAATGGTGTGGGAGGAGGTGGGGAGCAGGAATGATACCTTTTAAAGATAAGGCTTTAGCATGTAAAGACACAGAACCCCTCAGTAAAAGAAGTCTTCCTTAGCAGTTAAGTCTAGCAATAGGAGATTTGTTTCTTCAATAGCATCCTGCTACAAAGTATTTTTCTTCTCTCCATTCCTGACTCATACCCATGAAAGCAGAGGAAAAAGGGAATTGCACAGCAGTATCTGGGGGAAAGGTCAAGAGAATAATCCCTCATAGGTCTCAGCAAGAGATAGGAAAGGTTTCCTAGAAGAGCCTTAGGTCATCAAACTAGCCTAAAGTTCTATAACTTTGCCCCAGAGAAGATTTCTTCCAATGTGACACTGATAATAAATTAGAAAGGAATTTCCTCGTCAAGGAAGATGAAATCTTGATTTGATTCCACACCCAATGAGTGCAATGCCTGGTAGGGAAATAAACATTTACTAGTTAACTGGCTAGATTAAATTATGACAAGGAAAAGGAGTTCAGAATAAGAGGATCAAACTGCAGCTGTCTATCTTCTTTTTAGAGGCTTAGCCTATGACACTATGGACCTTAAAGCTCCCTATGTTTAGCTATTTTTATTGAATGAGTTTCATTATTTTAAGTGAACTAAGTAGAAAATTAATAGCTGTAATCAAAATCTTGGAAAAGATATTCAAACTAGGAGATGACTATAAACATAGGCAGTGAAATGTGGTGAAAAGAGTTAAATTTGGAGTCAGAAGAACCCCAGTTTAAATATTTATTGAGTACCCACCATGAGTAAGACACCTTGGATACAATACTAAATAATTAAATAATCCAGAATTATTTATTAATTATTCACTACATACTTGATGGGGCAGCTAGGTGTATCAGTGGAGAGTGCTGGGACTGGAGTCAGGAAGACCTGAGTTCAAATTTGACCTTGGACACTTACTACTTGTGTGACCCTGAACAAGTCACTTAACCTCTGTTTGCCTTAATCCACTGGAGAAGGAAATGACAAACAACTCCAGTATTTTTGCCAAGAAAACCCCATGGACAGTATTGGCATGATATGGTTCACCGGGTCACGAGGATTTGGTCATGACTGAATAACAACAACAACGTACTAGACATTGTGCTATGCATTAGGGACGTAAAAACAATAAAGTCACTACTCTCAAGGGGCTTACATGGGGAGTAGAGATGGGGAAGAACATACACACATATAAGCACGCATATAAGATACAAGTAATACACACAGTGAATACGCATGTGTAATATGGATAATATGCATATATGTAATACAAATATGTAATACACATGCATGCAAAACACACATACGTGTGACATATGCAAAGGGATATAGAGTGAGTATTCTATTCACGCAAAAATGTGGAAAGACTTCATGTACAAGGTGATTCTTGAGTTAGGTCCTGAAAGAAAGTAGATTTATTTTTTGCTTTTTTTTGGGGGGAGGGCAATTGGGGTTAAGTGACTTGCCCATAGTCACATGGATAGTAAGTGTGTTAAGTGTCTGAGGCCAGATTTGAACTCAGGTCCTCCTGACTCCAGGGCCGGTGCTCTATTCACTGCACCACCTAGCCGCCCTGAAAGCAGATATTTCAAGAGGTGAAAATAAGGAAAGTGGCTCCTTAGGGGAATGAGAGCAAGCAAGTACCAAGTCAGAGAGACAAGTGGGGGGGGCCCCTTCCTACCTTTCCAGTCTTCTTATGCATGATTCCAACCAGCATAGCAGCATGGTAGAGTAAGGGAAGGAAAAGAGTGAGGAGAAGGAGAATTGTTGTGAAGTGAATTAAATGCCAAACACAAGAGTTTTTAGAGTTTGATCCTAGAGGTAATAGAGAGCCATTGCAGTTTGAGGAGGGATGAAATAATCAGAACTGTACTTCAGGAAAATCACTTTTATATTTGTATCTCCAGCACCTAGTTAAATGCCTGGCACATAGTAAGTACTTAATGAACATGGGTTGATTGATTGATTGATCCTCACATTGTGTTGGGGTGGGGGGTGGAGGACTAGAAAAAAAGAAAGTCTGGTATGGAGAACTCGGTCCCAATGCCATTTGATCAGTACAATTGTAACTTCTTGAGGTCAAGGACTCTTCCAAGTGCCTAGCAATGTGTCTGGGATAAGTAAGCATTTAATAAATGCTTGTTGAATTTTTAAACATTTAAAAATCTAGGTCCCCTCAAGCAAAAATTGTAGACTTAAATCATGTCTTCAAATTTCCATAGCAATCCCCCATCATTATTGCTTTTTTTTATTGTTTTGTCATTTTTTGTATTTTCTGACTCTTACTGACCCCATTTTTTGCAGGTTTCTTGGCAAAGATATTGGAGTGGTTTACCATTTTCTTCTCCAGTCCATTTTACAGGTGAGGAAACTGAGGCAAATAGAATTAAATAACTTTTCCGGGTTAATACAGCTAGTATTGTCTGAGGCCAGATTTGAACTCAGGAAAATGAGTCTTCCTGACTCTAAGCCCATCACTTTAACCACTAGCTGCTCCAATTCCTCTATTACAGTGGTCAATTTTAAAAGCACATCATGTTGTGACCATTATCTAAAGAGCTCACATTTTGCCCATATTATAAATGAGTGAACAAACAAGATCTGTCCAAGCACTCAGCATAAAATATTCCAAAGTATTTCAATGGATCTATGGTCCCATCAGTATGAGACCCTACAGATAATAAAGTTCATTCAATTAAATAAAGTTAAGTACCTATTATGTGCTAGACCTTTTGTTACACATTGGGGACACAGAGACAAAATTGAATCAGTACTTGTCTTCAAAGGGTTTATATTCTTTTGGGGCAGGAGACAGTACAGGAAGCCTATCTTTATCAGCCCAGTTGCTAGTACCATCCCCCTGGAAAGTGCTTTGTATAGATTTGGTATTTCTTCTTCTTAGTACTTGCCTTCTCTTCCCCAGCCCTCGAAATAGCATATAAGCTCCTTGAGGGAAGGGACTACTGTTTTTTGTCATTGTTTCCCTATCACCTAGCACAGAAGCTGTTGTATACAGTAACAGCAATATTATTTTAAGAACTTTGAGCAAATAAGTCATTTTGACTATTATAAATACTCAAATGAACTACAAAGGACATATGAAGGAAAGAGCTATTTGCATTCAGAGAAAGAACAAATAAATAGAAGTATGTATAGAATGATTTTAAGCATACATATGTATTTGTGTCTAATGGTAGCCATGTCTAGGGTGGGGGGAGGGAAGAAAAAAGGAAAAAGAAAAAAAAAAGAAAATTTACACGATAACTTTATTAAATGTTTAAAAGGAATAGTAAGTTATACATAGTAGATTTTCAGTTTCATGTGTGTTTTTTTATTATGCTATGTTATGGAAATGCTTGTTTTATTCCACAAATTAAAAATTAAATAAAAATTAAAAAAAATAATTTCAGGAGCAGCTAGGTGGCGCAGTGAATAGAGCACTGGCCCTGGAGTCAGGAGGACCTGGGTTCGGATATGGCCTCAGACACTTAACACACACGTACAAAAAAACAAAAGCTAGCCATGTGACCTTGGGCAAGTCACTTAACCCAATTGCCCTCCAAAAAAAAGCAAAAAAATTTAATTCCAGAGAAGGAAACTGGGGCAGTCCAGGAGAGTCCTGATTAGGAGATGGTGTTTGAACCTAAGTTTAAAAGAAGTTGGAGGATTTGAAAAGGTGGAGAAGAAAAAAAGAGCATTCTAAGGCATAGCAGGGAAAACCCATACAAAAGCATGAAGATTTTAAGATGGAATGTTATGTTTCAGGACCAGCAAGTAAACCAGTTTGATTGGTACAAAGAAGACCTAAAGGGAGTAATCTGAGATAAGCCTATAAAAATAGACAGACCGGAACCAGACAGGGAAGACAAAGCAATACTGATCAGAGATATTTGTACCTTATCCTGAAAACAGCAAAAGAGTGACATGTCATCTGCATACTTTAAATACACCAATTTGGCAGCTCTATTGAAGATGTATTGAAGAGGAGAGAGACTAACCCTAACCAGCTGTGAAAATTCATAAACTCTAACCATGAAAATTTATAAAAAAAAAAAAACCAGCTTGATTTGGCACAACTTGCATCTATGCAGAGGCTGTACAGTCACCTGTCTTAGGACAGGAAGACTCATGAAGTCATGAGATCCCCAGCTCTATTCTTCCCATTCTGAGTTATGCTATTACTTATACAATTTCTAATAGAGTCCACTAGAAGGGATATACAGGTTTTTCCAATTATAATAAAAGTGGAAGGAAAGAAAAATTAACTCTGCTTTCCAAATTATTATGACAGCTTAGTTATAAGTTAGGAACAAGTGGAAAATAATCCAGAAACTTAAATCTTACAAATATGCATTGTTTTCACCATGTTGAATTAGGATTTTTAATGGATTCTAAACTGTGACCCCTCATTTTGAACTTTGGAGTCATTCCCATAGAAACTTACTCATAGGACTCTTTACTGTAGGTCAGAATCCAGTTACACCTGGGTGTAGCTATACTTAATGCAATGACTTGAAGGCAAAAGCAAACAACTCCTAAGTAAATATACCATCAAGATTTCCATCAAGAGAGAATAATAATAATAAATCAATAATTATTAATCACCTAGTATAAAAGCCATGGGTCTTTTATATCTTATTCAGTAGCACTAGACCTTGCCTAACATGCTGTAGAAAATGTTAGGTGACATAATGCTATAAGAAGTAGTTAGTGCCATAGGAACAATGTTATGAGTGAAGAATTTATCACACAACATTATAATAGGGTTTCAAGATTCTCTAGTGGGGTCTGGTTATAATTAATATAATATTTATAACATTACAGAGGAAGTACATCGGTTGGTATGATTTAATGAAATGTGTGCCTATAGATAAAATCTGACTTGAGGGCTATCTGAAGAATTTGAGGAATCATCAAATCTGAAGTCATTATATAGGATTGAGGCATGAATTAATTCACAGCACCTAAATGAAGAACAACTTATATTACTCAGTTTTTCAGTCAAAATGTAAGGAATGGGGAATTTCCATTATATTGTTGCATCTGTCTGAACATTTCAGGTTTTCTGTTGGAAAGAAAGAAGATAAAAATCACTAAGGTCTTCTGACAAGAAGACAGAATTCTCTAAGTAGCCTTCCCTGATGACCCCAGTCCTCATGATTCTCCCTTATCTCTAAATTCTTGCAATATATAGAATTTAATGTCATTTAATGAATTTAATAAAATGAATTTAAGTCATGTAATGAATAAAGACTAGACCCTTGTGTTCAGTTCTGTGTGCCGCATTTTAGAACCTCAACAAATTGAAAAGAGTCCAGAAGAAGGTAAGCAACAGGATTGGTTGAAAGACAAACCAAGACAGGCACTCACTTGGAGGCCAGAAGGAGTGATGCAAGGACTCTCTCAAGGTCTCTCTGAAGAATTTGGGATTTTATTGTGAGGCATGGGAGACACTGGCAAAGAACTGCCCAGCATGGCACGTGTGCATAAAGGAAGATACTACACAATACTGCTCTATGAGCAGAGCAGAATTGCAGTAATTCAAAAGAAACATGAGGTGCACAAATTTAGAGACATTTCCACTCTAAACATTCATATGGACTATTTGTGACTGCCCTAGAATAGAATCTCCCGACATCATATTGGTCTGATCAGCCACAGTTGGACACACTGTACATTCAACTCAGCATTGCAATGTCATTTTGGTTCTCTTCAAGTAAGGAGGACAGCAATCAACTGACTCCTTATTGCCCAAGTCCAAGGCCTCAGAAAATTAGTAGGGAGTCTTCCCACCCATCTCTCTTCTGAGGTCTCCTCTCCCTTCCTGATATTGCTCTTCCTACACTGTCAGTCACCTGGTTTATGGTTTATTCATTCAGGACTTTGTTCTCAGTTACATGTCAAATACCTTCTACTAAAGTGCTAATAACCTGGTAAGTATTCCTTCTAGGAGTTTCTGTATCTAAAGAATGAAAACCTAGCACATTCTCTTTAGAGTCAGAACACCATGTTCTAATCTGCATTCAGACTCCATCAGTTCTCCCTTTGAAAGTGGATAGCATTTTTCATCATAAGTCCTTTAGAATTGTCTTAGATCGTTGTATTGCTGAGAATAGCTAAGTCATTCACAGTTGTTTATCATATGATATTGCTGTTACTGTGAACAAGGTTCTGCTCACTTCACGTAGTACATGCAAAGGCACTCTGGGTACCTGGTTCTGGTCTTCTATCTATGTGGTCAATGACAATCTGTTTGATAAACTACAGTTACAGATTTTCATCAGTCTTGGCTTCTCTCTTGGTTAGACCACTTCTCTTATTTAACTTCCTTTGATGATTGTAAGAGTCAATGCTATAAAGGGAAAGGCCTTAGGCCCTTGCCCTACAAGACTGAATTATTTCCCTGTGAAAATGGGCCTTGGTCCTTTGCCTTGGTATTTGTTTCTTGTTCTAGGTGAAGTAGATTAATCTGGAAGCTATGTCCTTGTCAGTTTTAAAAGGTTTGAGTGAGCCTACTGAGGTCTAAAAATTTAGAAAGTCAGGTTTTGCATCCAGCACAGCATCAATGACCCAAAGAGAAATCTTTAGGACCCAGACCAACAGTATCAGTTTCTAATTTCGGTGTGAACTTGGTAGACCAATGCTAGGTGGAAACTATTCTAAAGTCTGAGTCTACTCTTTCCAAAGACCCAAGTGGTATAAAGCAAGGGTAAGCAAATCACAGTCTGCAAATTATAGCCCATGGGCCAAATCTAACCTGTTTTTTGTATGACCTATGAGTTATATTTTTACATTTTAAACAAATTGTATTTTTACATCTTAAATAAATTATATTTAAATACATTGTATTTTATAATACAAAAAATAAAAATAAAAATAAAAACAAACATTCTTAGTTTACAGGTCATACAAAAATCCATAGCAGGGCAGGATTTGATCTATGAACAGAAGTTTGCTGACCCCTGACAAGAGGAAACTGTATCCTTGAAGTGCTGGGGATGGAGGGAATGTTTATACTTCTGTTCTTGCTATATGCCTTTGTAAAAGCTAAATGATGTCAATCAGCCAAACTGTACTTTGTCAATGGTGGCTAACAGTAAATGGAACACAACTATTAGCTTATGTCGATAGCATTAGGAAAAAAACATTACAACCTTCCAGGGATACCCCTAGAATTGTGAGGGGGAGATGTAGCAATATTTCTGTGAGTACCCTGAGCATACTCATTACACATAATTTTATTCCTCAGAAACTCCTATTGTTGACACAAGCATATATATTTCCTTCTGTCCATTGGTTAATGGTATAAGGGAGTAGAGCCCTTTCTGGGAGCAACCCATCCCAAAAGCTAGTTGTCTAGCATAGGGCTGGGAACCCAGTTCCAGCTTTTTGTCAGAATCACAAGCTATTCATTTATTTTATAACTAAACTCCCAATGACAGAATTAATAACTACCTTGGGCCTTTCTACCCCATCAGATAAGCATAAACCATTGTTTTGTAATGGAACTCAAAGGCTCAACTCACTAATATTACATCTAATATTCATTCTCCCAGGGGATCAAATCTAATAGCTACATGAGATTATCTAAGAATAACTCATAATAATAATCTGAAAAAGTATTTGCTGCAAGGACTCAAAGATTCAGCAGAGGTTCAATAGGATAGTCGAGTTCTTTATTCATTACCTGACCAATTCTGATAAGACCAAATTTCTCACTGTTTTGTAATTTTCAGTATTAATATTTATTACAATCATACACCAAAACCCTTACAGAGAAGCTGAAGAGGGTGTTTTGTTTTAAGAGAGTTTCTTTAGTTTTGATTTTGTTTGTTTGTTTTTAAGGGAGATGGGTATTTCAGAGTTTATTGGACATGATATATCCCAATTCTTGAAGTCACAAAACCTTGAAATAGTATATTGTTCTAGGTAGTGTGGTGATAGTTCTATCATTATTTGGTAAAAATCCAAAATTGTTAAGTTAGTTTCGAATTCTCTATGTAGCAAAATAAACATATTTTGATTAGTCACCCAAGCTTTTCATTAAGGAGGTTGATGGTTTTAATTGATTAAAGATGAATATTTTTGTAACCAATACTGACTTTAACTGATTGATGATGATCTTTTGACAAACCATTTTCTGCCAGACTTGACTGCCTGGATGCTAGAAGAGTAGGAGGGCCAATTCATCTTATTTTTATCGTCTTCTCTCCTGGACCACCATTTTCCACCCACTACATTTCTGGACTTCTTCCTGGTCTCCAGAAACTCATTATCCTACAAGATCACATCACCCGATAAACTCTTATTTCCTCAGTACTCCCTGTCTCTAGGTCTCCTTTTTCCTTCGGATTGAAAAGGTTAAGAGGGGTACATTGGAGAGCTCCTCCCACATCATCATTTTAGGAGGGTGCCCAGGACAGCCATCTGAACATTTCCCATCCACATATACTTTTCTGGACTTTTATCATGTCCTACATCAAGTACCCTTTCTCCTTCCTCCCTCTTCCCCGGGCTTTATATATTTTCCCTCATTGGATTGTAAGCTCCTCGAGGCCAAGGATTATTATTATTATTATTATTATTTTGCCTCTCTTTGTGTCCCCTGTGCCTGGAATGTTGGTTGTTCTTGCTTGTTCTGGGTAGTGTGGTGATTGTTCTGTCATTTCAGTTATATCCAACTCTCCATAACCCCATTTGGGATTTCTTTGCCAAGATGCTAGAGTGTTTTGCCATGTACTTCTCCAGCTCACTTTATAAATGAGGAACTGAGACAAACAGTGACTTGCCCAGAGTCATGCAGCTAGAAAGTGTCTGCGACCAGATTTGAACTCAGAAAGATGAATCTTCTTAATTTCAAGCCCATCACTCTATACAGTGAACAACTTGGCTGCCCCCAGAACATAGTAGGCACCTAAGGTTTATTGATTGACTAACTGGGCCACATTTAATTTAACAGTCTTTGGGGACCACAGTAGTCCTTGAAAGATAATGTTATTCAACTTTTCTAGTAATTTTTTTAAGAGTATTAGACTAAAAATATATAAATTCTAATTAATCTGATAATAATGTCTTCAATCTTTTTCATATTTGGCTATTCCTCTTAGTCTCCCCCCCCCTTTATTCTTCTAATTCACAGGCCACTCCTTCCCAGTCATCATAGAAAACATTCTTAGAATATTGTGAAATCCTATGACCATTTTTAGATATAAGAGAGAAAGTAGGAAATATGGTAGAGAAAGCAGACACTGGAGATAGAGCTGTAATGCATTCACATATAGATATTTGTATTAATATTGACCCTATAAGAGAAGCATCACACATAGAAAACTGGCCTTAGAGTAAGATCCATTGTTTGCACACACAGGCTGTATGACCATCACATCACTTTTCACATTTGTTTTTATTTACATTCATTCCCTTTATATTTATTCTGTATAGATAGATAGATAGATAGATAGATAGATAGATAGATAGATAGATAGATAGATATACCTGCTATCTTCCCAGCTCTACTGTAAACTCTTTGAGAATAGGGATTATTTCATTCTATACAATTTCATCCCCAGCACTTAGCACATGGCACATAGTAGGTGCTTTATCAATGGTTGTTGACTGATTGATAACTGTGTGACCTCAATAAATTAATCACCACTGTAAGCCTCAGTTCTCTCATCTGCAAAATGGAAACAACAATCTACTTTGCAAGGAGGAAATAAAAGCAATATAAAAATTTTAAAAATCAATACAATTTTATTTTTTTTTTTAATCTCTTGGTACAAGGGCCCTTTAAGGAGTAGAGCCAACTAAGTGGTGTAGTAGATACAGTGCTGGGTCTGGAATTGGGAAGATCTAAATTCAAATTCGGCCTCAAACATTAGTTCTCTTATTCTAGGTAAATCACTTAAACTGTCTGCCTTATTTTCCTCATCTGTAAATAAAGAATATAATAGTACCTACTTTGCGAGGTTGGTATGAGGATCAAATGAAATAACATATGTAAAAGTGCTTTGCAAACCTTAAAGTACTATGCAAATGTCAGCTATTATTATTATTGTTACCATTAAAGATCCAGTTTTAAGCTTTGCTTTTTGCTACACAGGAAAGTTTAAATTTCATAGCTGAATTAATTCAATGGACTTCATCTTGTAACTTGTACCTTTAGTAAGAGCCAAAAGAGTTTCTAAATCATTTAGTGCTGGACTCAAATTAAGGCATTAAGAAGCAAGAGAGATGGTCACTTCAGAGGATGCCAATTTAGAATGAAGGTGGTAGTAAGCAACCTAGTCTCTACTTAGAAGGAGAGAAGGAAAAGTGGTTGTGGGGGAACTACTCGGAGATCTCAATAGTCTGCTGGTGATGCCCTTTTGGACAGCATGGAGATTATGACAATAGTCAACACAATAGTCCCAGCAGCTCCTCCAATCATCATTCCCAGGAGGCTTCCATGGACCTGCATAGCCTGACAGCGTTCTCCAGTATAAAAGAAGGCATGTCCAGAGGCACACCTGGGGGAAAACAACAGAAATGGTCAAGTGTGAGAACTGACCAAATATTTATAGATTCACAGATTTTTGGAATGGAGTTCATCTAATCTGATTCTCTATTTTTCATTTAGAATCTGAGATACAGAGGAATAAAATAATCTGTCAAAGACTATATAATGGATCTGTGGCTAGATTGGAATCCAGATCTCCTGACTCCTCAGTGCTTCTTAAATTGTGGGTCATGACACCATATGGGATCGCCGAAATTTTGACAATAGTAAAACTTTCTGCACGTGCAAAGAGAAGAAATTAATCAAAAATCAAAAGTATAATGAATCCAAGGTATTTCTGGCAGTGTTTGCCCATGTTGCATGGTGTAATTTCACTGTGGCCTTGATCATACAATACACTCTTTACGTTTCGAATGCCCTTACGCCACACTATGCCAATGACACTGCTGAAAGGCTGCCAAAAAGAAAAGGGATTGTGAGTAGAAAAAGTTTAAGAAACCCCCGTGGACAATGCTTTTCATATTATACTGTCTCCCAATGTGTGGGTAATCCTCACGTGAAATCAGAGAAATACAATTAACCTTTCAGAGAATTAAGAGAGATATTTAGCCCCTCTAAAAACTCAGAGATGCTCAGGTAAGAGTTCAAGGTAGAATCAGGCATGTGTGTGTGTGTGTGTGTGTGTGTATACGTACAGAACTACATGACTTGGCCATTTGTTTGACACTTCTTTGTTGGGCATTGAGTTTATCCCTATGTGCTCTAGGGAGCTTCTGATTAAACTCTCAGATCTTAGTGGTTTCATAGTCTCCATACTAAGATTGAACCCCTTTACATTTGTGACAAATCCAATAGTTTTTACTTATTATAAGTCTTGACTCCTACTCAATGAAGTTGTCTGCTTATTTCCAAAGAATTTCTATAGATCTTTTTAACCTATTTGTCATGAGTTCTAAGAATGTGCTCCAAGAATGCTACTACTACTACTACTACTACTATTACTGTTACTATTACTGCTGCTGCTGTTATTTCACTCTACAATTCTCACACATACTCCAAAGCTTTATAAGTCATTATTCTTTTAGTTCTAGATGTGATTATGTTGGCTAACCTCTGAGGAGAGATTGTAACCAAGAATCTCCAACTTGGAAAAAAGATCAGAACTATAAGAATTCTAGAATCACATTTTTTTTTAAATCAACCCTGGTGGGTATCAGGCTCCAACTTCCAAATATCCACTGATCCACTGCTGCCGCCACCATTACCATCATCTAAGGACCTTAGCACCAGTTGTCCTGGGGACACTCTGAAATTTGAAATCACCCCGGAGACCCTTTTGGTGATAGTTTTCTCATTAGTAAAGTGAGAGAGTGGGCAGGGAAGGCAGAATGTTGCAATTGATTCAGAGTGAGAGGGTTTGAGTTTTATCACTCTATGTGTGACCTTGGGTAAGTCACTCAGCTCCTCTGAACCTCAATTTCCTTATCTATAAAATGTACTATTTGATCTCTTGGGTATAAAATGCAGCTACACATTCTAGTTTCTTGGGAATCCATTTTAATGTTTAATGACATGAGTTCTTCATTCCATGTGGTAAGACTTATCACAGAAGAATCTTTTTTCCCTTTCTTAGTATAACTTTGAGTTATTTATTCTAGAAATATTTTCGTTCTGGAAAGGTGTCGGAGGACTATGTAAGATGGTAGTAAAACACCGACTTTGCTTCTAAGCTAGAAGAAAGGAACTAAACTGAAATACAAGTTGAAATACAAAGGCTATAAAATGGTATCATTATTATTAATAACTACCATTAGATAGCACTGTTTAAGACATTCAAAGCAGTTTATTTACTCTATTTCATTTGATACTCACAACAGACCTAAAGGTTTCACAGCTAACTTGGAGGGTTGTGATGTTAACGGGATTTAGGATCTTCCCCACCCATTAAGAGGCCTCAGGTGGAGCCCATTTAGGGAAGCTTGCTTAGGGGAGGCTTGCTTGTAGGAAGGGTTCACACCTTTTGCTACTTTCTAATTAGGCACTGACTCATGAGGGTTGTGATGTCTTGTGGCTCTGAGAAGTGTATATACACTCTGAGTTTGTATTTTGCTTTGGAGGCTTGCTTAAGAGAAGGATCTTGTGATGCCCTGGTGGAGATTCTGAATGGTTCTATCTTCAGAGCTCCCTGACTGCTCAGAGGTAAAGGCTCGCTTGATCCAGTGATGCATGCAAAGTGTATAGCAGTATTGCTTTAGTTCAGACAGTCAGAGCCCTGTCTGTTAGTCTGTGCTAATTTCTCTGCTTGTACCTTTTCTCTGCATTTTTTCTGCATGTATTTTCTCTGAAGTTCAGGGTGCTGACTTTTCCCCTGAATTAGTGAATGTAATTAAAAGTAGGATTGTTGACCCCTTTTTTGAGCAATCTTTCCTGGAAAAGCAGATCTAAGAACCTGTGCTAGCAGGCCAGTCTGGTTGTGCCAGGGTACTTGCTGTTACAAGGGTTTTGAAAAGAATTAATCTGAGAGAAAAATAAATTAATCCTGATCCAAACTGAAAGGCCAACTTATGGGTGCTAGGGACTATCCCCCTTGAGTTGACTGATGCTCCCTGTTAATCAAGCAGAGCACTGGAACAGGGATCAGAAAACCTCATTCAAATTATGGCTTTGCTAAGAATCAGCTATGTGACCTTGGGCAAGTCATTTCCCCTCCCCCACTGGCTCAACTTCCTCATCTATAAAGTGAGAAGGAACATCTTCATGATCTCTAAGGTCCTTTCTTGCTCTGACAATACTATTCCGAATATTACCACATTGCTCTGAAAATGTAAATCACAGGAGGGGTTAGAATACCTTTTTAAAGGTAAAAAAAAAATTTATGCCTGCAAAATTTGTCTGGAATGCTATATGCAGTAGGTAGGATGCTTCCAGGGTTCCTGGAGCTTCCCAGCACCTACCTGCAGCTCGCCATTCCTTTCACGTTCACACAGATCCCTTCATTCTGACAAGGGTTTGGTTCACATGGGTCTCTGAAGTACTGTGGCCAGTTGTGATCCTCCAAGGGGCCCGTGTTCTCTACAGACCGCTTCTGCCTCTCAGGTCTAGCAGCCAGGCTGTTAGGTTGGTCTTCTTCTGATGTCACCATCCCAGAATCCTTCTGTGCTGCTTGAAGCTCATGACTTTGGAGAATCAGACCTGGGGAGCTGTGCCTCACTCTGGTCACAGGAACTTCTGTCTGATTAAGGTGGGTGATATCTGTACAGGGAAACAGACAAAGGAAGGGATAGTAGAGATGACTCATAGCTGAAACAGCAAACACAGTCAGTTTTCATTCCCCAAGAAGCCAGATAAATTGAAGATTTCTGTGGAGAGAACTTTCAGAGCCCTGATCCAATAGTCTATGACACCTAGGATTAGATGGTCTATAGATGAATTTATTGTTCTCCTCCAGACCCAGCTAAAATATGCTATAATACCCGCTGCCAGGCAGGCTTAGTCTGATGGATCACTTGAGCTAAGGAGCACTAAGCTATGGTGAGCTAAACCAACAGAGTGTTTGTGTTAAGCTTGGCATTAATACATGGAGCCCTTGGGGGTGGAAGGGCCCCTAGGTTGCCTGAGGAGAGGAGAATGGGCCCAGATTGGGAATAGAACAAGTCAAAGTTCCTATACTGAGCAATAGTGAGATCAGTCCTATGAATAGCCTTTGTACTTCCATTCTGAGGGAAATGAAGAGACCCAGTCTTTCTGTATGTCTCTCTGTCTTTTCCTTTCTTTCTTTTATTTATTTATTCTTTGCTTTTTGAAGGGCAATTGGGGTTAAATGACTTGCCCAAAGTCACACAGCCAGTAAGTGTGTCAAGCATCTGAGGCCATATTTGAACTTAGGTCCTCCTGACTCAAGGGCCAGTTCTCTATTCACTGCGCCACCTAGCTGCCTCTCTCCCTCTCCCTCTCCCTTTCTTACCTATTGTTAGCTATTATTATTCTGTGTCCAGCACCGGGTGCTATAAGATACAAAAGAAATATAAGATATAGCCTCTACTCTCAAGGAGCTTCCATTCTTTTATATTACCTTATCCCCTATACTGGTTTATCTCAATTGTCTAGTGAATTAAATTCCATCATAGCTCTTTGTTTACCTTATTTTTTAATTCTCCAACTGTATTGTACATATATATATATATATATATACACAGACTATATAACATCGGTTATATGGCATATATGTATAATGCATAACATGAATCACATGTTATAGAATAGTTGGAGTATTTCTAAAATAAGCAAGCCTTTCTGCCATTAAAAATCATCTAGACAAAACCCTATAAGGACCTCAATTCACTAGACACTCAGGGTAAGTCAGATAATATATAATAATATATATGAACATATACATATGCATGCGTATGTGTGTACACACACACATAGGGCAACTAAGTGGCGCACTAGATAGAGTGCTGGGCCTGGAGTCAGGAAGATCTAAGTTCAAATTAGACCTCAGACACTTACTAGCTGTGTCACCCTGGGTAAGTCACTCAACCTGTTTGCCCTTAGTTTCCTTAACTGTAAAAATGAACTGGAAAAGGAAAAGGCAAACCACTCCGATATCTTTACCAAAAATAACTCCAAAAAAAGGAAGAGTCATGCCTGATTAGACAACAAAATAGCAAGACAACAAAACCACACACACAGATACATATGGGCCAGAACTATAATTTTATCTCTATGAGACTCTCTTCACAGATGAAGATCAATAATTGCTTTCTAAATTGTGGTCTTAGAGAGTTTCCTGGGTCATTGAGACCTTAAGTAACTTTACTACCAGTGTATTAGAAAGCATTTGAACCCTGTTCTTAACTCCAAAGCCAGCCTTCTTTTCACTACTAATTTTTAATTAATGGAATAAAACAAATATTTCTATAACATAATACAATAAAGAAGATAATTGTACATGAAACTACAAATCTACTATGTACAACTTGTTGTTCCTTTCAAATATACAAAATTATCATATAAATTTCTTTTTTTCTTCCCTCTACTTCCTCCCAACCTAGAGAAACAAATAGGTGTGTGTGTGTGTGTGTGTGTGTGTGTGTGTGTGTGTGTGTGTGTGT
>NW_027187316.1:3671115-3743871 GCF_028583685.1 Petaurus breviceps papuanus
TGTGTGTGTGTGTGTGTGTGTGTGTGTGTGTGTGTGTGTGTGTGTGTATATATATGAATATGTACTGACACTCTTTAAGCTAAGAAAAAAATACTTTTTTGATCTGTCATTTTATAGTTTTTTGGGAACACCTAGTAAGAAACTCTATTAATGCACATCAGTACTGTAATTTATATTCCTTCTGAGCTGACTAGAGCACTGAGAAGTTGTGACTACCTAAGGATTATACAGCCATTAAATATGAGAGGTGGGATCTGAATCTAGATCTTCCTGAATACAATGTCCATTGTCTATCCACTATACCATGTTGCCGTTCACTGATAAATGAAGGAGAAAAATGAGAAGATGAATAGGAAGAGGAGAATAGTGTGAAGGGGAAAGAAGGACAGAAGGAAGGATGGAAGGGAAAAAAGCTGAATATGTTTGATGTTTGAACCTTAGGCCATCTCACTGAGCCCTTAGAGTTAGCAAGAACTGAGTAATGGCAAAGGGGCAGTTAGGTGACTAAGGGTTTAGAGTACTACGCCTGGAGTCAGCAAGACTCTTTTTCTGAGTTCAAATCTGACCTCAGACATACTAGTTGTCTGAACCTGGACAAGTCATTTAACCTTGTTTGCCTCAGTTTCCTCATCTATAAAATAAGCTAGAGAAGGAAATAGCCAACCACTCCAGTATCCTTGCCAAGAAAACCCCAAATGGAGTCACAAAAAGTTGGACATGACTGAAAAACAACTCAACAACAAGGGTTAAATCATGAAGATTCTTTGGATTTCCTTTCCTACTAGATAAGGTATCAAGCAAGATGGTCTTAAATATCTAGTGACTCTCAGAGAGAGGTTCAAATGGACTCAGGCATCCCTAAAACATTTTGTTGAGATATGCCTGCCCAAAGGGTGGTAATGGATAATAGCTATAGGATTTGCCTTGGCATCAAGAAGCTCTGGGTTCAAGATTTGCCTCTGACACACATTGACTATATAATCATCCTCCAGGGATCTTGAGAGCGCCCAGGCCATATTATTCCAGGACTGTAAATTATAGACAAGTTGCCCACCTTTATCAGTGGAAGAAATTCCCCTGAGAGTTCCCGAGCCAAAAAATCACTGATCCAAGTGCGTCCCCAATAGATTCCTCTTTTAAAAATTTTTTTAATTTATGGAATAAAACAAGCATTTCTATAACATAATACAATAAAAAGACAATTGTACATGACAATGCAAATCTACTATGCACAACTTGTTGTTTCTTTCAAATATACAACAATATTATCATATAACTTTCTTTTTTTCCTTTCTTCCACTTCCTCCCAACCGAGAGAAACAAATAGATGTATGTATATGTGTGTGCAGTGTACATGTATATGCATGTATGTAACATGTGTATATATGTATCTAGACACGTGTACACATCTATATATATGCATACGTATGTGTGTATATGTGCAAAATTATTCCATACATACTTCTATTTATTAGTTCTTTCTCTGGATGCAGATAGTATCTTTCTTCATATGCCTTTTATAGTTAATTTGGGCATTTATAATAGTCAAAATAACTTATTCATTCAAAGTTATTCCTAAAACAATATTGATGTTACTGTATACAATGTTCTCTTGGTTCTGCTCATTTCAGTTTTCATTATCTTGTGCAAATATTTCCATGATTCCTCTTACTATTACTTTTTTTTTAGTTTGTCTTTGGCTTTTTAAAAAATATTAAATCTCTGTATCAGCTAGGTTGGAAGTGCAGGGGACACTCAGGGGAGTGTCACTACAGATCAGGAGAGAAACTTTGATGTGCTCCATTCCTACCTTGGGTTGGTTTGCTCCATCAGAGACAGGCTTGTGCTCCCTCCCACCTCTAGGGAACTCCCCTACTGAGAGTTAATGTGGACTTACTATGGGCACATGATAGGCCCTAGCCCTACTACAACTCAGAACTCCCCAACTCAGCAATCACTACACTAGACTCAGCCTTCTCAGTAGCAGAAACTACAAGCCTATGCCACCACTCTGACTCACATGACTTCTTAATAAATCCCCAAATAAGGGGATTCACCAATCCCTTCCACCTTAATCTCTCAAAAATGACTCAGCAGTTCAATGTGGGAAGAACCATATGGCTTTTTGCTAAACAAAGAAAAAAGGTTCACAGCATTTGTGATTACTTGAGGCAATCAAATAAGACAGGTACCTTCAAAGTCCACAAAAATGACAAGTGTGTCATCTTTAATGAAACTCCGCCTTTGTAGCTGCACATGAGAAATGATGGCACTCCAGCCCCAAGAGATGCTTCTGTAACAGTCACAGCTTTTCTCATAGGTCCCCACAATGGATGGTCTGTCCCAGATGACAGAATTATTTATTGCTGCAAGAGTAAAAGTTTTTTAAAAAATGTTTTCTAATAGAATATATTTTCCCCAAAGGAATCAAGCAAGGGAGAAATCTGAGAAGTATTTGGAGAGGCCAAACATCTATTCCTGATTATCTTCCCCCAATAAATGGAAAGGGAGCTATATATAGAAGGAAGTTTCTTGAAGTTGACAGTACAATTCAAGGACTGAGTACCAGTTTTTTCCAGCTATATTTGCTCCCTAATAATCTTTTTTAAAAGTTCATTTCTTGGGATTCTGTTACTGATTCTTTCAGGATTTGTGATGTTATGTTTCTGGTTTTGGTCTTTTTTCTTTATTTTTCCCAGATGGTCAGACTTCTAAGGTGACAGAGCATTTGGATTTTAACATGGTATATGCAGCACCAAGCTGGAAATATTTAATAAAGTTAAAAGCAAAAAGGAAAATACAGCAAGTTCTTCATTAACCAAAATTAATGGAAGCATTCACTTAGACAGCCCCAATGAGCAGATGACTGGCAAACCCTTTATGTTTAGCTTTGGAATATATTATATTGGAAGCTTAAAGGTTGGAGTTGTTTGAGGTTTCTGTTTTTTGCTTTGTTTTTGGTATTTCTGGTTTTGTCCTGGATTTGACCTTTCTAATTACATTTTTTTTCTTGGCTTAACATTATAATTACTTTGCTCTCACTGTACACAGGCACTGAATGGAGAATGCTCTTTCCTGAGCTCAACTCAGAATGCAACTAGGAACTGAAATTGTGTGGCTAAAAATGGAAACAAATAAGAGTCCATTAGAGAGCAGCCTGACTGACTTATAGTATTCATGAATGCAACAAGATTATTGTGCCTTGTTGTTGTTTTGATGTTCTGATTGTTCTTGACCTCATTTGTAGTTGTTGTTTTGCTTTGTTTTTTGGCAGAGATACTGGAACAGTTTGAAATTTCCTTTTCCAACTCATTTTACAGAAGAGGAATTGAGGCAAACAGGGTTAAGTGACTTGCCCAGGGTCACACAGCTATAGTAAGTTTCTGAGGCCAGATTTGAAGTCGTGAAGATAAGTCTTCCTAACTCCAGGCCTAACACTCTATCCACTGTGCTACCTAACTGCTCCATTTATTGTGCCATAGGAAATAATAAAAAAAAATAGACTAGGATAGACTGCTGCATATATTCTCAAGTGATGTTACTCACTAATTATTTTTTTGCCTAATTTCCTTGTTTAAAAAAAGAGGGAGAAAGTTGAAGGTTGGTCCTAAGAATGATCATATATAAATTTTTTTTAAAAATAACAAGAATTCAAAGAAACATGGGCAAGATGTACATGAACGGATGCAGAGTAAAGAAAGTAAAACCAAGGGCACACGCAATGACTACACTAATGAAGATAAAGAAATCCCTAAATGATATTCAAATTCAGCTGAAATTCAGTGATCAAACAGTTTCAAAGGACAGATGGTGAAACACTAACTCTTAGAAAAGAGGTGAAGGGTTACATGTGTGGGATGTAGCATGAATTGTCAGATGGAGTTACTATGCTGATTAGCTTACTTAACTGTTTTTCTTCATTAGAAGAAAGAATTCTGGGATTGGGGAAATTTATGGGGATGACAGTGGTGTTAAAAAAAAAAAGCATCAATATGGGGTGGCCAGGTAGCACAGTGAGTAAGAGCACCGGCTCCAGTGTCGGGATGACCTGGATCAAATCCGGGCTCAGATACTCAGCACCACACCCAGAAATAACTGGCCATGTAACCTTGAGCAAGTTACTTAACCCCAATTGCTTAAAAAAAAAAGCATCAATAAAACTTTTTTAAAAAGACAATTTGCTACAAGGAATCAAAAATAGAACAGATCACTGATGTACCTGTTGAAGAATATAACCTTGTTATATTGTTTGTGTTGCTTTTTCTTTAAAAAAAAGAAAATGTCAGTCCTTTCAAAAGCTTCTGGTCACATTCATGCCAAAAGCCACCTACCTACCTGAAGACGTATGGTCCTTGGAGGTGGTGAATACCATGCTTGATGACATCTTCTGGATGGCATCAGGATCATTATCGACAATTGTCATGATGGCCTGCCTGTTTTCCACTGGCCACTCTAAGATAGCATCATTCTCCCCACTGTAGAGTTGAAAAGCCAGTCCAACATAGCCAGAGAGGCTGGTACTATTTCTGCCATGGGGATATAAGGTCACCCCATAACCATATCCTTCCGAGCTGTAGAATCGAGGACTTAAGAGCATATCACCTTTTGCTGTGTTCTGAAGGACCTGAGAGAAATTTCGAACCATCCAGACCCCTCTGGGGCAGGGAGTTTCCGTCAGCGTGATGTCATCCAGGAAAATCCCCCCACTAGAGTTCTGTGGGTCCCCCTTTGTGCCTTGGAAGAGGTAGCGAAACTTAACTTCCTCTCGGAGGGTCACGTGGGCGATTTTCCAATGCTCATCATTATCACCTGGGTCATAAACAAAGCGCTGTTAAATGCCACTCAACCATGTGTTTTCATTCAAATCAGTCATGTATTTATCTCAGGAATTATTTAACTCTATGATCTTGGTGCCAGGCTTTCTGTCTCCTCATACTTGTAATAGTGAATGCATTAGTTTTAAAAAATGAGCTAATCATCCAAACTATGGTGTCAAGTACAAGTCTGTACTTGAGACTTATGGAAGTGGGAACTTCCCCCCCCTACACACACACACACACACACACACACACACACACACACACACAGATATTCCTCATCCTCTCAAAAACAAATCTTTTTGCTGCTTGAAATTACAGAATTTCATTTTCTCATTTTTGTCAAAAGTTCTACCTTTTAGAGATTTGCTTGAATTCATAAGCTTTTCTTAACATCCAGATAATGAAGGTACAGTTAAGTCTACTGCTTAAAGCCCTTCTGCTTTAATGAAAATTAGTTTCACAAGCTTATATTTGTTCTGTTTAGGGAAAAACAGTCTTTTGTTGAGAGAAGGATGAAAGAAAGGAGGGGCAGTGGTGGCTAGGTGCGCAGTAAATAGAGCATCAGCCCTGGAATCAGGAGGACCTGAGTTCAAATCCGCCTCAGACACTTAACACTGACTAACCGTATGATCTTGAGCAAGTCACTTAACCCCAACTGCCCTGCCTTCCCGCTCCAAAAAAAAAAGGAAGAGAAATGATGGAGTTATAGGATTTAGAACTATAACGGGACTTAGAAATCATCCAATCTAACTCCATAATTTTTTTTTTATAAATCAGAAAATTGTTAAATGACTTGTCCAAGGTCATATAGGTAAAAATAAAAGAAGAAAGGGTATGACCAGATCCTCTTATTTCAAATCCAGTGATCTTTCTGCTATACCATGGAGAGCAGTCCTGAACTGGACGTTTTAGTAAAAAGTTTTCTTTATCAATTTCCATGGCAAACTTTCCATAACACAAGAAAGCCAGTATCAGGAGAGAGAACACAAAAAGTGAGATGAAAGGGCACCAGAGACAGGCTTTCCTACTTTGAATGATATATTGTCTAGGGTTGGCCCTCACTTGCAACCTGTAAAGAAAGAGAAATCCCACAGGGCATATATCAAGATAAATAAATGTAAATATGTTCAAGTGAAAATGTCCAATTTAATTTTAAATTGTATTGAAATAATTTACAAGTAGAATTATTAAGGATTATTCTATTTAAGATGTTAAAGCTTAAATATACCATAATGGGCCTAGAATGATAGCTTTTAATTGTCATATATGACATATATTTACCTAACTTTAAAAACAAAGTTATCAAAGGTCACAATAGTTATAGTGATTATATTAGGAGATTCTTTTGGAGAAGTCTTAGAGACTTGTCTGTACACAACAGGTATTAAATAAATGGTGATTAGATTCTATCTATAGATAAAGAGCTCCTTCCTTTGTAGTCATATAAGCTCTCCACATGGAAAACCCCTCCACTAAAGCAAAAGGCAACTGTAAGTCATCAGTCATACATTTAAAGTAAGGGATATCAGATGAACAGGTCACGTGCTGTTCTGATCCCCATAAAGTTCAAAATAGCCTAGAGAAAGACCCCTGATGTTTCTTGGGTACTCTATGGAATATTTATGTGAGAATATAGATAAAATCTGCGTAGTATGAGAAAACATAGATGGCTTCCACTCTGCACCATTGTAGGAAATAGCTATACTGAGGAGATCATGGAAATATCAAAGGGTACTCCATACATTGATACATATCACAACTTCACCATGCCTCCTCATCTTGTACAATTTTTATCCATGTGTTTCAATTTGTCTTCCATAGAGGAAATACCAAATACACTAGAAGACTTTATTAGCAACTTGGGGTTACCAGTGGAATGCTTGAGCAATCCATCATCTCCAATTCTTACTATATGACAACGAACCCCACCTTCTTTTTAGTCATGCATACCCTCAAGAATGTCTTTTAAACCACATCTCTCAATAGAATCATTATTTTAGACATGGTATATTCTAATTACTCTAACCATATATCTTTCCATTGTCAAGAAGGTTGTTTGTTGTTAAAGTTAATTTTTTTATAGTTCTTGATAATAGTTGGTAATAAAATATCTCCCTCATAGCCATGATTAAACCAATTATACAAGTAATGGTTTGCCTTTTAATGACCCCACAAATATTTTTTAAATTAATTTGATCAAATGCAATTTAATTTGTGAAATATTTTTGGAGTGCCTACTGTGTGCACAAAAGGAAACAGTCTCTGCCCTCAAGGAACTTACATTGCAAATTAAAAAAAAATATTTGTTTTATATCATTCCTGTAACAATAATTACATTCAACTTGGTATTATAGTTATTTGGATGCATATCCTAGCTATCCTACTAGAATGTAAATTTCCTGAAGGAAGCAACCTGACTCAGTGGAAAAAAACTCTGCATTTGGAGTCCCAGTACTTATGCTTCACTCCCAACCCTGGAACTTATTACATGTATAATGTTGGGCAAGTCACTTAACCCCCACAGATCTCAACTCCCATCCTGTGCTATATCTATGATCTTCCTGAACCATGTATCCCTCAACTCTCAGTCACTTATCTGACATTCAATAAAATTGGTTGATTTAAATCATTCAATTGTCCAACAGACAGGGGTGTGATGAAGTCAACAGTGAGCATTTACACCTCCAAGGACTACAAATCAGGGCTTAATTTATGGTTTTAATTATCTAGACTTAAAGGGATGGAGAAAATGTTAATAATTCTGATTAAATTTAAAAGTCTATCTTATGCATTTTCCCAGGCACCTGATTGTTAAATATTTACCAATAGTACCGTGTTTCCCCGATAATAAGACACTGTCTTATTAATTTTTTTGGACAGAAAAATACCAGAGGGCTTATTTTCAGGGGAGGGCTTATTTTAATGAACATTGGCAGCAATTTTAATAAACAGGTAAATGTGAACAAAAAAATGTACCTTTATTCAATAATGAATTCAATAAAGAACAGGATGACGTGCTCACTGCTGCAGCTCTGATTGGATGCAGCTCGGAGTGCGGCGTGCGTTTCACCCGGGGGGGGGGGATGGTGCATACAGAGGGTACCGTAATGTAGCGTGTAGCGCAGAGGATCACCTTCACTACAGTAGCAATCTCAATAGGGCTTATTTTGGGGGGAGGGCTTATTTTAGAGGAATCTTACACAGTAAGGGGAGGGCTTATTTTCGGGATAGGTCTTATTATCGGGGAAACACGGTATGAATCTATCTCAAAAAACACCCAAATCAATGATTTTGATCGATAAAATTAATCATAAATACCTGGTCTAAAAGGTATGCTGTGTACTTTCTTTTAAAAAAAAGTTATTACATTTCTTGAGTTGAGAAAAGTATACACTAAATTATCTGTGACCAAGTACCCTCTTTTTTTTTTTTGCTCTTTTTAGAGGGCAGTTGGGGTTAAGTGACTTGCCCAAAGTCACATGGCTGGTTTTTTTTGTGTTAAGTGTCTGAGGTAGGATTTGAACTCAGGTCCTCCTGACTCCAGGGCCGGTGCTCTATTTACTGTGCCACCTAGCTGCCCCATAAGTACCCTCTTTTTAAAGGAAAAAAAAAACCTCTTAAACTGATTTTTCTTCATTAGAGATTCAAAAGTCATGGTTTCCATGGATTTGATTAAACTCAAATTGTCCTTTTAAATACCTTGAAATGTTTCTATCTTGACCAACTTTCGGACATTGCCAGTGCTGTCATCCCTCCTGACCCAGACAACGAGTCTGTCTAAAGGACTTCCCGTCATCTTGTAGTAAAACTGGAGGCACTGTTGCTTCCTCTTGGGATAAAGAATCCTCGATTCAAGAAGAGCAGCTTCTTCTGAATTCCCAGAACTGGTATTGAAGTGCATGAAGTAGCCTGCCTCTATCAAAGGAACAGAACAATGCTTTATCCCAGGTCATTCCACTCTGGGCTCTATTCACATAGATAAAGGTAAAGGCAAGTAAGGACAATAACCAAAAGAAGGACGAAAAAGCAAGACGCTCAATAGGCATCCTTCCAAAAGGTTACCTATTCCAGGACAGAATTCACAGACTTACTCTATATTCCACTTCTCTTCTATTATGAAAACATATCCTCCATTTCCCTCATTCTCAAATTTTTGAATGAGTTTCACTCTTTGTTGTTGACATTCTATCAAATATTAGATAGAGGCAGAAGCATGGATTGTGTATTTCCCCAGCCTATAACAAAATACTATGAAGGCAACAGACTCTCAATAAGCATTTGTGGAATTTGTTTAAGAGAAAGAAAGGAAACTTCATGAGGGAAGCTTCTTAACATTGAAAGCTGTCTAAAAAAGGAATGGGTAGCCTCAGGAGACAGTAGGGTGCCCTTCATTGGAAGTCTTCACACAGAGGTTGAATGATCAATTGTCAGAAGTAAAGCAAAATATGAACCCTCGTGAGAAAAAGAATGCTGGACCTGGTGGGAATCAATCCCAACATTGCCACCAACTTGACCCAGGGTGGCACACGTTCTTTAATATCTCTATCAGCTGTGTAGCCTATGATTTTTTTCTCAGTTGTTTAAAAACTAGCTAATATTTTATAACAAACATCAGATTTTTACTTTACTGAAACTACTCCTTCCTAAGAGGAATAAAAGTTATAGATCAGGGTCTCATAAAGCAATTCCAGAAACTTATTCAAGGCTGAGATGGTCTTTTCCTTTTCTCAGTAACATACCCACTCCTACATTCTGTGCATTTCAAACAGCATACAAAAAATTCCTCCCATTTAAAGATCACATTTGCTGCCTGCTTGAAATCAAATATTAACCTGTAAACAATCATGATTCAGCCCTTACATTTATGATTATAATTGGGCTTTGGAAATATCTTCAGTAACTCCAGGAGATAACACAATGTTAACTTAATAACCTTGAAGAGAGCAAGAGATTTTATCTTTTTCTGGGATGTAGGAAAGGAAATCTACCTTGCCATAAGGTAGCTGGGTATTTATCCAACCTGCTTTGGGCAGAAAGCATAACTCCAGATGTCATCTCTACCTATTGACTCTCAGAAGATGTTGAGCAAAACACTTAAAAGACTATATTTTAGTGCCTGAGTTATTCATATGAGATGACCTGGTATAATACATAGAGAACAGGACTCAGAGTCAGGAAGGCCAGGGTTCAAGTCCCATTTCTTAAGCATACTGTCAGTGTAACTGATTCTGGAGAAGTGGGGAACTCTCTATAACCATATACCACCCAATGGCTTGGCAATCTGCTTTGAGAGAGGAAATCTCCACATTGGAAATTCCTTATACTAAGAAATAGCAGATCTAGTCAAAAACCCAAAAGAAGATATTCATATTTATAGACCCTCAGAGTTAGAAGGACCTCAGAGTCCATCTAGTCTAGTCCAGACCTGAATAGAAACCCTTTGATATTATCCCTGGTAGGTGTTCATGCCTTTGCATGATGACCCTAATTGATGGGGAGCTCACTTACTATTCTACTTTTGAACTTTTGTACAGTTCTAAAGCTCAAATTGTTATCATGTAGATAGGGATAGATAGATAGGTAGATAGATAGATAGATAGATAGATAGATAGATAGATAGATAGATAGACAGAAAGATAGATAGATGGATGGATGGATGAAAAGAAAGGAAGGAAGGGCAAAAGGTAGGAAGATAGGAAGGAAGGAAGGAAGGAAGGAAGGAAGGAAGGAAGGAAGGAAGGAAGGAAGGAAGGAAGGAAGGAAGGAAGGAAGGAAGGAAAGGAAAGGAAAGGAAAGGAAAGGAAAGGAAAGGAAAGGAAAGGAAAGGAAAGGAAAGGAAAGGAAAGGAAAGGAAAGGAAAGGAAAGGAAAGGAAAGGAAAGGAGGGAGGGAGGGAGGAAGACATCAGACTGAAATTCATCTCTGAGACTTCCACTTATTTCAATTTCTGCCTCTGGGTCAAGCAGAATAAGTTTAATTCATATGACAGCCCTTTGAATACTTGAATACAACTACAAAAGTCTTCTTCAAGTTAAACATCCCCAATTCTTTTAAATGATTCCAGAAAGGCATAAACCCTTTCACCTTCCTGGTTGCCCTCCTCTGGTTCTGTTCATCTTGTTAATGTCCATCCTAAAATCCATTGCCCAAAACTAAATAAAATACCACATGTGATCTGAACAGAAAAAAAAAAGTATAGGCAAACCTTCTCTCTGGTCCTGGACACTATTCCTTTCTTAATGAAGTATGAGATTGTATTAACTAGTCTCACTGTGACATCTTATTGTTGTTTCATGTTGAGCAATTGGTCCCCTATAACCTAGAGACATTTTTCAAAGCTTTCTAGCCATGTTTCTGCCATCTTGAACTTGTTGAAGCTGACTTTTTGAACCTGTGAATCATCTTTTCCTTCTCTTGCTGCTTATCACTCATCTCAACTTTCCTATCACTCAGTTTTATCTTTCCTTTGCACGCATTGTCCTTGAGTGTTTTTTTATTCATTTAATGTATATGACATGCCCTTTGTCCTTTTATAGATTCCTACATATAAAAGTATATAGATGCCAAAAACATGCTGACTTTGGGTAGTCAAACTTAACCTAGTAAACAACCTGACTACCCCTTTAATTTCCCCTATTTATCTTGTTTCACTGACCTTTGCATTGTCCAACCAGAGTATGATCTTCTTGTCCAAGACTATCACCTCTCTCATGCATCCAGTCAGCATCGTCTCTAGTGCCCTGGATCATGCCACAGATGTTTTGCTTCTCAAAAGTACACTGGTCCAAAAGGGTATGAGTTGCCGCTGGAAAGAATATGCCATATAAATTTATGATTCAAATGACCAAGGTTTCTTCTTTCTAAAGGCAGAAAGTCTAGACAGAAAGTCTAGAAATTGTAGTATGTTTATATTTCACTTTGAGTTTTATAAGGCTCTTTCCAACATCTGGGAGATGAATAAGGATTTATAAAAGATTTATATATAGAAGAGCAAGGATTTATAGATCTGTTTTACAGATGAGGAATTTGAGGTTCAGAGTAGTTGAACATCAGTCAAGGAGAAGATTCAAATCCAGGTCTCCTAACTCCAAGTCCAAAAATTCACTCCTACCATTTCATGAAAGTTATCCAGAGGTGCTAATATCATGAAGCGTTGCTTTCATAATCTGAGTTCCTCTATTAACAACAAATCCTTTTTTCTCAATTAAGTCCCAGCAGGTTCCCCACTTACATTTGATAGATACATTGATATAGATGAGTGCTTGTTTATGCTTAATGGATGAAATGCTGGGTTTATAAAGGACACTAAAGAGAGTTTACAAAAATCTCCTTTCTAGAGACACAAACAAGATCCGTTCTAGTGTGTCTGGGTCTCTGTCCTTCAAAGTAAAGTAGAAAGAAAAGAGAATACCACAAAGACAGAGTGCACAGACTCAAGGTGAGCAGGGAGATAACAGTTTCAAAATCCCATTGTCCAATCCCATCATAACTCACTGCAGTTGTACATGCGATTAAGCCTCTCTAAGTCAATGGTGCTAAAATCAAGGCGCTGCCCAATGATGTCATTAAACGCAGGGATCTTGGCTGTGATGGTGGGTGCATCCTCATTCTTATTAAAGGAAAATGGCTCATAGTGCATCAGAGATTCATAGTCATAGGGAGTGTTGAGGTCAGTTATGAAGCTGTCATCATAGGTATTGAAGTTGTGCTCATAACCTGTCAGGGAGAGAAACAGCTGATCGTCAGCCTTGAAAAAATCTATACAGCTTGCCTGCAATGAAATGCTGCTTGTTGCATCCCAAGGAAGAAGCTCTTCTCACATCAGTCATTAGCAGAAAGCAGATAATGGAAGAAAAGTCAGAGGGGGATGAAAGTAGATTTAAAACATGTAGACTGTGAGATCCAAATTTATCAATAAAATTAGTTTGGTCATTTATTTTTAGAAACCATGGCATACCTTCAGATTTCTGCAATAATTGCTTAGGAAATTAAACTATTGATGGTTTCCTTTTTTTCCTACAGGATGAAGTCCAAACTCTGTAACCTGAAAATCAGGCCACAGCCTTGTCTTCATCTGCTTTTCCAGTTTTATCATCTCCTAATATTCTCTGACATGAACTCTCTGCTTTATTCACACTGACTTAGTCACAATCCTGGCTCCTGTGCTTGGCTATCTCTTTATTTTTGCTCATGCTGTTCATTCTCACCTAGAATACCCTCATTCCTCCTCTTTACTTACATGAATTTTATCCATTCACTTAAAATCCTTCCTCTTCTAAGAAGCCTTCTCTGACCACCTCAGCCCAAGAGGACTATTTCTTCATTTGAATTTCTATAGCACTCGATTTTTGGAATCACATGGCATTGCCCTATACTTCATAACATCTTGCATCATTAGTGATCTTTGTATGTATTTATGCTTTCTCTTTCCAGTGGGCCTGTATAGCAAGTGCTGTGACATTTTTCTTAGCATTGTCAGAAGATGCCTTTATTCAAATCCCATCTCCTCTAATTTTTAGTTTTGTGACAGTGGAGATTTTGAGACTTAGTTTCCTTATCTGTGAAATAGGTTAATAATACCATGTCACAGGATTGTTATAAGGATGAAATGAGATCCTTAAATCATCATATATTAATTAGAATTTATATTATGATTTTCTTTGAATGAATGAAAAAGCATTTATGAAATACTTGTTATGTGTTAAACATTTGTATCCTTCATGGTACTAAATATAGCAGCTTACATACAGTAGGTAGTTAATAGATGTTTATATATAAATACATATATACAAATGACTAATAAAATATGTGTAATATTCTGTCATTTTAACTGAGTACTTATTACTTCCTATAAATGAAACTAACAGTCCTTATTTCTTTCTCCTGAACTTTTATTATCTGACTGAGTCATTATGCATAATAAAATTTGTTTTTTTGCCCTTAGTAGTATTTTATTCTTTTCCAACTATATGTAAATATGGTTTTCAATGTTTGTTTTCATAAGGTTTTTAGTTCTACATTTTTCCCTCCCTTCCTTCCCTTCCCCCTCCACAAAAAAACAATCTGATATAGGTTATACATGTATAAAATTTGTTCTTAATAGTAATGTACATGTTTACATGCAAATATATGTTTTATATATATATATATATATATAAATACCAATGGCTTTTAATTTGTTGGAACTTTGTTTAATCAATCAGCTATCTTAAATGTATACATACACACAAATACACACATTATATATGTATACACACACATATATGTTACCATAAAGAGCAAGTTTTATTATCTATACTGACTCAACCAGATAAGCCAAGAGGAGGAAATAAGGACTATCTCAATTATAGGAAGTAATAAGTAACCAATTAAAATGACAGATTAGGATATATTTATTGATTAGTGAATATTTAATTAAAATATTTATTATGTTAACACATAGAGTTGATCGATTAAACAAAGTTCCAACAAACTAAAGACATTTGTTATTTTTAAATCCTCACAATTATCTGGAGCTCAGAATCAACCCCAAAGCCTAGCCCAACGTGGTTAATGAGATTCTCAGTAGCTAGACCCACAGAAGCCAAGTTTTAAAGAAAAATTAAACAAACTGAAAGGGTCAGGGTCATCTCTCCTCTATGGAGCAGCCTAATTAGTTTAGTTTACAGAGGTTTGGCCACCACCAGAGTTTTTCAAACACCATAACTCATGAAGACCAAGGTACGGGGGAATTACAACCTGTTTTGGTGGAAGGACCATTCTCTACCAGTGAACTCACAGATCTTTGAAGTAAGTAGATTATAGATCACAAATTTAGAGCTAAAGGAACTCAGAGACCAGAGTCAAACACTTTCATTTTTTACATATGTGGGGCCAAAGGCACAGAGTTTGGTGGCTTGCCTAATGTCATACAGTAACAAAGTGTCTGAGGTAGAATTTGAACTCAGATCTTCCTGACTCCAAGTCTATCACTTTATCCACTGAATCACCTACACAAAATTTTCATGTATTTGACTTCTGTATTTTTTTCCCCAGCTTTGTTCCTTCCTTTGGATCCTGTACAGCACCCAGTTCTCCACTTTTTGCCCCAAAACAACTCAGTTGCCTCTCTATAATAGTCCTGACCTTTGTAGACTTCTTTCCCCATAAAAACAATCCCACATTTCTCTGGGTCCTGGCAGATGAATAGTTAGCAATTCTGATTTACTTATTCTCTGTTGGTGGGTTTATGGAGGATGATGAGAGACAGAATTGGAGTAATGGGTAGGGAGTTAAAAGAGCTAGACAATCTGGCCTTAGAGTCAAGGGGACCTGACATGAAACGTTAGGTGAAATAATGTTAAAGGGGGAGCAAGTAGATTTCCAGTGGGAAAGATGTCACAGTAGGATTTCATTACATTATGTCACAGTTTGATTAAAATTTATTAAGGATATAATACTGTGAAAAAATATTGATTAGGGCAATGTTACATGAGTTATGCCTGTATTTGTACTTCCATCATCTCACACGTAAAAATAGTAAGTATAGTGTGGCAGAGAACTGGTCTCAAAGGCAGGAAGATCTTAGTTAAAATTCTGCCTCTTACATATACCAGCTGTGTGACCTTGGGCAAATCACTTAATCTCTCAGTGCCCTTTGGCAACTTTTTGATACTGTGCATTGCAAAAAAAATTCTAGCCTATGTTGGTGGAAAGGATTTCCTAACCTGAGAGTTCCTGATAACAATTAAATCATTTCAGTCATTTTTTAGCCATGTCTGACTCTTTGTGATCTTATTTGGAGTTTTCTTGGCAAAGACGCTTAAGTGGTTTGCTATTTCCTTCTCCAGCTCATTTTGCAGATGAGGAAACTGAGGCAAATAGGATGAAGTGACTTGCCCAGGGTCACACAGCTAGGAAGTATCTGAGGCCAGATTTGAACTCAGGTCTTCCTGACGCCAGACCTGATTCGCTATCCACTACATCACCTAGTTGCCCTAATTAAATCATAGTTCTAGTCATTATCCCTGATTTGCACATGAATTAAAGCGTTGTGTTTGTTTTTAAATAAAGAAGCTATTATGAAAATCTGAATTATCTTTTTGTAACCCAGACTTTCAAGTCTGGATCTCTGTGAATTTGCAGAAATAGTTACTTAATTGGAAAGTTGAAGGTGGTGCAGCCTGCCTGCCAGTGGATTGGAACTGGTGGGAGAGCTGTGGGGAAGGAAGTAGGGACATATGGTTCTTTGAGATAGAGACATATGGCTCCAGACTTCTTTCATACCCACTCCAGGGAGAAGAGAGAGAAAAAACTGTAAAAATTACAAGCATGTTGAGAAAACCAACTCTTTCACATGCCTCTGGTTTCCAAGTTACCTCCTAGCTGATTCTGGAGAAATGGTTTCTTCTTGAGTGAGCTAGGGATCTCTCTTTTGATTCAGCTGAGTTCATCTCTAGCTCCCATCTGAAGACTTCCTTCACTCTTCTATATTTTTCTGGTGTATTCTAATCTGTGTAGCTTCTCTCATTTCTGTTTCTATTATAAAGCTCTTCTCTATTTGTATAACCAGCATTCATAGGAAAAGTGCCAAGCCAGTGGGTGTAAGTTTGGGCCAATCCTACCCGAAGAGGTGAGGAAAGAAGAGGCTTTAGCTTTGCCGTTATCACGCTCTGGGACCATCAATATTGAGGGGGAGGGACAAGTAAATATAATTTAGTATAGTAGCCTTCTCAAAGTCAGGTGAAAAGAACAAACAAACCGCATAGCCTTTCTCCTGCTCCCCTGAAGGCAAGAATCACAGTCTCACTAAGAGGGAAGGGCAAAATTCCAGAGATATTTATCAGTGTTTCTCATGTCAACATACATATCTTATATGCATAAAAAAGTTTCCTCACAGGTAACCTTTTTAGAAACATGATATTATAAGTGAGGGCATCAATAACTATGTGCTAATATTCTGACATTTTAATTGGGTACTTATTACTTTGAAAGTAATCATCTTTACCTCCTGAACTTATCTGGTTGAATCATTGTTATAATAAAATTTGTTTTTAATGGTAACATGCATGTATGTATATGTATGTACATACATGTATGATATATGCACATATTTATATATGTGTATGTTTGTGTGTGTGTGTGTATAGAGACAGAGAGGTAAGAGACAAATGTCCTCTGTCATACCATGGCTATGTGACTGTTCTAACTCTTTGTGGCCCGACTTTGGGTTTTCTTGGCAAAGATACTGGAGTGATTTGTCATTTCCTTCTCCGGCTCATTTTACAGATGAGGAAACTAAGGCAAACAGGGCTCAGTGACTTGAAAAGGGTCACACAGCTAGTAAAAGTATGAGGCAGGATTTGAACTCAGGTCTTCCTGACTCCAGACCTGGTGCTCTATACTGCACCACCTAGATGCCCTTAGCCTGACATAAAGAACACAGTCTGGACATGACCTGAAATGCAATTTCATTAAGATTTTAATCATTTCCTTCAAGCGTACCTAGAGAGGGGGGATTTCAGACACAGTGGTAAGAGTAGGGGGAAGATATTTTAGGATGAGGAAATCAGTCTTGAGCCTCCTCAAATGGAACCAAGTGGCTGCCTATTTCTCTGGCCTTTTTTAATTAAAATCTATCCCTCTTCCTCCTAGTGTTGACATTTATAACTCAAATGGTCTGAAAGAAACTATGTGAATAGATTTCACTCAAGTATGAAAATGATGGCTTTGAAGAGTGGGAGGGAAAGTTTCCCAATTGATGCTTGGTTTGGCAACAGCAGAAGGTATGTAGGTACCCAGTTCACAGAGAAAGCATCCTAGCACTTCCACCAACTGGTTCTATTTCCTTTCTACCATTCATATACATACATCGTGACTATGACAAAATAATTAAAAAGGACAAAAACAAGTGAAACTTAATATTGGGAAATTGTAATGCCTAAACTTGGGGTCAAAGACAACATATGTGAGCCTGCTTCTTTGTAAAGGTAAGGGACTAGAGAAGTGGAATGTTTTACATATTGTTGGAGTTTTTCAAGATTTTGGTGAGTTTCCCTGAACTGTTTATTTTCCCCTATTTTAATTTTTTTGCTTTTTTTGAAGGGGGGAGGGCAAGGCAATTGGGATTAAGTGACTTTCATAAGGTCACACGACTAGTAAGTGTTAAGTGTCTGAGTCTGGATTTGAACTCGAGTCCTCCTGACTCCAGGGCCAGTGCTCTATTTACTGCGCCACCTAGCCATTCCTTCCCTTATTTTTTTAAATCTTTTGTTCTAAGGATCCAAAAGGAGAAAAAGGCTTTCAATTTGTGACACAGCTAATGTTGGAGGTATGATATGAACCCAGATCTTTCCAGAATCAAAGTCCAGCAGTTTTCTACTACATCATACTGGGAACATAGAGAGGAATGACTTCTCTATGTTTCTGCACCTACCCTTAGCTAGCACCAATAGGTGATAGAAGTCATTAGATTACTACTGGATCACCGCACCCAACTTCTTCTCAAACTTCTCTGCCTAACAAATTCATTTTTCACCCACTCCAATCCATACTGAATTTGGTGGGATGACTGGAATATTTTCTGTACTTTTATCTTAGAGGTAGCATGATGAAATTACCTTCAGAGATAGGGAGGGCTGGATTCAAATCCTCCCTCTGACACCTATTGGATATATAACTCTGGGAAAGTCACTTGACTTTGCAGTGCTCTAGACAACTGTCTAACATCATAAGCTGCAGGGAAGGTACCAGCCTCCATTGGTAGAAAGTGTTTCCTCACCTGAGAATTCCCTATACCAGTGAAATCACAGGTTTAATCCTTACTCTATTGAATTGCCTTCTGGTTAATCTCCCTGCCTCAGGTATTAGTTCACTCTAAGCTCCACTCCACACAGTGGATAGAGCACTGGGCCTGGAGGCAAGAAGACCAGAGTTCAAATCTAGACTTAGACTCTTACTAGTTGTGTGACCCTAGGCAAGTCACTTCACCCTGTTTGCCTCCGTTTCCTCATCTGTAAAATGAGCTGGAGAAGGAAATGGCGAACCACTCCAGTATCTCTGCCAAGAAAACCCCAAATGGGGTCACAAAGAGTCAGATGTGACTGAAAGGACTGAACAATAACAACAAAGCCTCTATTCAACTGCCAAAGTGATCTCCCAATACTGCACAACCTAATTATGATAAACTTCCATACTCAATAAGTTCCAGTGGTTCTCATGTACCACTAGGATCAAATATCTGTAACATCTTCTCTTTGGCTTTTAAAGCCTTTCACAACCTGGTCCTTTCCTACCTTTTCCATCTTCTTACTCTTTAAAAATTTCATCTACAATATAGGGACAGTAGTCTTTTTGCACCCCATCTCCCGACTATCTGCCTTTTCACTGGCTGTCCCCCTTGTCTGGAATGTTCTCCTTCCTTCCACTCCTGACTTCCCTAGTTTCCTTCAAGGCTCAAATCCCAGCTTCTGCACAAAACCTTCCTTGGCCATCCTCCCTTTTCCCCTCCCCCACCCATATATCGCTAATTTTCAGATGACCTGCCATTATTATATTGTTGTTGTAGTTCATTTGTGTCCAACTCTTTGTGACCCTGTTTGGGATTTTCTATGCAAAGATATTGGAGAGCTTTGCCATTTTCTTTTCTAGCTCATTTTGCAGGTGAGAAAAATGAGGCAAATTTGCCCAGGGTCACACAGCTAGTAAGTGGCTGAGACCAGATTTGAACTCATGAAGATCAGTCTTCCTAACCTCAGACCTGATACTCTAAGCAGTGCTTTGCCCATCATTGATATTGTATCTATCTTGCCTGTACATAGTTGTTTGCATACTGTCTCCACTTAGACTATGAGCACACCACTACCCAAGATTACAATTCAAGATTTTTACCATAATCTAGTTGTATTATCTTGTAGTTATTATTTAACATCATCAGCCAATAAACAGTCAGTCAATAAACATTTATTAGGCACTTTTTATCTGCTTTCCTAGACAGGAATCATCAGTTAGGAACAGGTGAAAAGGGTTTGCTCATTTAGTTCTACCCTTTCTGCCCCACCTGTGGTAGAACATTGTGAGCTCGTATTGGTCTGATCGGTCACAGTCAGACACAGACATAGTGATGTCATTTTGGTTCTCCTCAAGAATGGACAACAACCACTCCATACAGTGTTAATACAGGATTGCTGGTTTATTAATTTGGTCACATATTTATCAGGGAAAGGAAGGTGAACTATGCCAAATTGTACTTACCAATGGTCAGATTAACACCCACCTGAAATAATTTCATCCCACCAAATGTTCACATAATCATCTCGGTCTGACCTTGACTGCTCATGATAAAATCCCAATGCATGCAATATTTCATGCTCAATAATAGCCTTGTAGTCACAACCTCGACCAATGGAAAGGTTCTGCCCCGTTTGTTGATCTCCAACCATAGACCAGCACCTTCAAACAAAGACAGAAAGGAAACTGTTCTCTGACAATTCCCAAGCCCCAACATCAATTACAAAAGCGTGACTTCTTCATGTTTGCTTGATATTGACACTAAACTTAAGAACAAGAATCATAGGGATGTTGAGGGTTTTAACAAAGAATATCAAAGCCACTTCTGGCAACCAGCAGGTGTGTATCTCACCCAGAACAATGAGAAAAGCACCTACCATGTCTCAAAAAATTCACAAAAGGGGATTCCATAACCTCCTTCTAAAAAAAAAAATCCTTCTATTCAGGATTTTTTAGTGGGTAAAACTCAGGTCTCTCAGGTTGTAACATCTTTTGTTTTCTTCCTTCTGGTTATTTTGGTCTTTCCTCATAGATCCTCCCATTTTTTCTTTTAGAAATTACATAGGGGCGGCTAAGTGGTGCAGTGAGTAAAGCGCCAGTTCCGGAGTCAGGAGGACTGGAATTCAGTTCCGGCCTCAGACACTTCACACCCACACAAAAAAGCTAGTTGTGTAACCTTGGGAAAGTTACTTAACCCCAATTGCCCTCCAAAAGGCAAAAAAAATAAATAAATAATTATATAGCTTCCCTCTTTCCCATGTTTTCCCATGAGAGACAGTGTGGATTAATGGAAAGAATACTGGATTTGGGACCAAAGATTTCCTGTGGTAGAGGAAACAAAGAGCTGTTCTGACATCCATATTGCACACTGAGATCCTCTTACTTATATTTTGTATTATATATTTACATAAATATATAATGTGCATACATTTATTACATATAAATATATTTATATTCATACTTAGCCATGAGCCATACTTCAACTTTGCTTTAGAGATTACTTTAAAATTTCTCTCTAAGATGGGAGCAGAACCAGAGAAAGAAACCTAATGATCACATTGCATTCAGCATCACCCCTCCAGGATGAATAGGTGAATATGGGAGACTAGGGCTCTTTTGGGGGGCCCTTGGGGTCTCTCATATATTCATCAAGGGCAGAATTTTCAAAGTTTTTAAAACACAAACCCATCAAACTCCTGAAATATGATGTAAGATTCTTCTCCTTCATAGGGCTTGAAATCCACACAAGACTTGAGGCGGAACATTTCAAAGGCATAAAGAATGGCTCCTTTAGCATTCAGTCCTAGAAAACACATTATACTCATTATAATTACCCACTTGAGAAAATGTTTCCTGTATAGTGGTGAAACAAATCTGACTTCCTCTTTTCCTCCTCTGTCCAATAGAAGGTCAATAATGACCTTCCCTCTCATAGCTAGTATAGCATTCTGTCTTATATCTTCTGAGGGCATTTGGAAGTATTATAGTTAGCTAGATAAAATTTAGAACTAGAAAGAGAGGGTGTTTGAGATCATTTAATACAGCTGTTTATATTATTGATGAGACAACTGCAGTCCAGGGAGGAGAAATTACTTGCCCAAGATCATACAAGCAATATGAGTGGCAAAGTAGGATTTGGACCAAGGTCTTCCAACTCCAAATCTTGTGCTCTTTAAACTATATTTTGTTTCCTTCCCTACTAGCTCAGGACCTTCTAAACTTTCTGTCTTCCCCAGTGCTCACCAGAGTACCAGGTATGTAGCAGAGATTACTTGGATATATTTTGAATTGAATCTATGATTAAAAAACTTATTTAAATATTATTTTAAACAATATTTTAGAGAAAAGAACACTGGTCCTTTTAGAAAACAATTTGTAGAAATGTTTTATAATAGGGCCTCTGCCAAAACCTGGGGTGCTTAAGTTTTTCTAGGGTAACCTCAGTAACTGGGGAGGGGGGGGAATGACATGTCATTGAAAAAAGAGGCAATTTAAATGACCAATGAGAAGGGGAAGGGGAAGATAGCACTCAAAAATAAGAATAAAATCTATAAGAGAAACAGTAGATGTGTTAGTTGATTGTTTCAAATTACTTTTCTTTTTCTTCTTTAAAAATAATCCTTCTTATAGGGGATTAGGTAAGAAGGGACACATTCAAAAACAAATATGACATAAAAAAACTGAAGGCATCCATAAAGTTAAAATAAAAAGATAAAAAAGCTAAGCAATCTAGAAGAGTTTTAATGCCAGACTTTCCTGGAACTTCATCCGTGGATTTTAGCCCAAGATAAGATTGAAAGTAGATTAGAAACTAGATAGGTAGCTAGTTAGATCAGTGGATAGAGCACCACTTCCAGATTCAAGAAAACCTGAGTTCAAATTCAGACACTTAGTAGCTGTCTGACCCGGGGCAAGTCACTTAATCCTATTTGCCTCAGTTTTCTCATCTGTAAAATGAGCCAGAGGAGGAAATGGAAAACCACTCCAGGATCTTTGCCAAGAAAACCCCAAATAGGGACACAACTGAAATAGCTGAACAACAACAAACATTAGAAAAAAAATTTTCTACTCCATACCACAAGATGAGATGAGGTTTTGATAATGCATATAGTACCATTCCTTATTCAATAAGCATTTGTTAATTAACTGGCTAAATGAAACTGTGATAAAGGGAAAGTGTTTAAAAGAAGGGGTCCATAACCATTGCTGTTTATTTTGGGAAGCTTACTCTCTGAGATTATTTACCGTATTGTTTAAGGGTTGCCCTGCTTAGCCTTTTTATTTAGTAGGTTGTATTTATTTAAATTTAGCTGCACACAAAATGTATGGTTATGATCCAGATCTCAGAAACTATGTGATTATTCAAACCAGGTGGTCACAGTGAATGGAGACAATGAGCAGTAACTTTAAAAACAACAACACTGAATTGGAATCAAAAGATCTGAGATCAAATCCTGACTAGCTGCCAAGTCAGATCAAGTCAATAAGCCTGTGATGTGCCCCCACAATGCTCAGTCCTAGCAATGCAGAGACAAAAAATGAAATAATCCTCTCCTTCTAGAAGCCTTCATTATCTTAGGGGTGAGTTTAGAAGGAAACGATATATTTACAAACAAATAAATACAAAGGGCAGAGAATAAACTATTATATGGTATCTACTAAGTGTCAGGCACTATCCTAAGTGCTTTGTTTGAATTTTTATTTTTTACAAACATCTCATTTGGCCCTCAGGAAGACCTGAGTTAAAACCCTGTATTAGACACTTACTAGCTAGTATAACCTGTGGCATGTACTTAACCTCTAGCTGACTTAGCTTCCTTATCTATAAAAAGGGGTAATAGCAGGACCTCATAAGATAGTTGTGAGGATCAGATAATATAATAAACATAAAGTGCTATTCAATACTAGCTATTATTAGTATATATCATGCAGTGTTCTTTAACAGACATACCCAAAAAACACAGGTTTGACACAAATGTAATGTTAGCCGAATCAACATTACAAGAGGCAGTTCATTCCATAGGAGCAATAGGCATTTTAACAATGGAAAAATAATACTGATTGGTGCAACATAATATGTAGGGTATGCCTTTAAATGCAACATGGTTTAAAGGAAGTTCTCTCGGGAATTTCATGAATGACTAAGTCAGACACTATTGCATAGAACAAAAGAAATTCAAGTAGTGGGCGCCAAATTTAGAACAACCACTGTTACCCAGATTATCAGCTAGAATATAAGGAATCGGGAATGTCCATCTTGTTGTTGGATCTCTCAGTCCATTTCGATTTTTCTTCTAGAAAAAAAGAAAAATAATTCACTAAGGTGCCCTTCCAAGAAGTTTTCCCTTACTTCTCTAGTCCTCAGGGATATTTCTCCCATCACTGAATTCCTTCAGAATTTATTATCTGTACTCCAACATTTAATATATATAGTCTATAATGTGGTGATCAATTCTGGTCACCATGTTTTTTTAGAACACTGACACTTTGCAGAACACTTAGAGGAGACATTCAATATGGTGAAAGGAGTCCATGCTATATGACATGCACTTGAAAGTAGTAGAGATGTTTAGCCTGGAGCAAAGAAGGTTTAGGGAGAACATAATAATTATCTTCAAGTATTTTAAGAGATATCACATTAGCTATATCCTCCTTGGCCACAGAGTTTCAAACTATGAGCAATCCATAGATGTTGTAGAAAAGCAGATTTTGACTTCCTGTAAATTAAAGCTGTTACAATGCTCAATGGACTGTCTTTGGAGGTAACAGACTGCTTAACAATGGAAATCTTCAAGTGATTAGATGTCTAATGTGACAGAGGATTGTATGGACAGGATTCCCACTGAGGTATAGGTTGGCCAGACTAACCTCCCTCTCCGTTCAATTCTAACTCTAGTATTTTATATCTGCCTTCTGTGGGTAACTAATTGCCTTATAATCTTATCATCAATGTTGTTAGAATCTCCTTAAGATCAAGGACAGGCCTCTTATACTTGATAAATGCACAATAAATACTTGATTGAACAAATCAGAAGTGTTTAAGGTAATGAAATTCCATGAGTTTGTTGAAAAGAATACCCACCGGTAATAAAATGTCTCCTTCAAAGAGGTCCAGGCCAGCAGCTGGAAATGGATTAGAGAAAGAATATTTGAATGAATAGAATTAAACATCAACATGGCATGAAGCAAAACTTTCCTATGGTTAAAAGAAAAGTTCTTGGAAACAAGGAAATCTAGAACAATTCTCAGCATTCACCAATCTACAACAACAACAAAATCTAGAAAAGCTCACCAATCTCTTAAGTAACTGGTAAATCCTACAGATTGCTGTGCATTATTATTTACATGAACAAATAAGAAACATTTAAGGGTGTTTTACTCACCAGTAGAGTTTTATCTAAAGCTGATTAGTTTCCTTGGTTAAAGCACAACACCAAGGAGAATAAGGTTAAGACTTAGTCCCTGTGTGGATCATGGCAGCAGATTCATTCCAGCCTTGAAATATCTGCTCTCAGTGATAGTAGGGAAGCAGGGAAGAATATGGGGATAAAACCTTGCAAATCTTCTTCCACTATTACAAGCACAACCCAATCTGTTTTTTCTGGGTGTAGACAAGTACCATCACTTTTCAAAAAAAGCAGAGTAGTTACAACTTAACCCCAGTGTTTTTAACTTTGTGTTGGCAGCATGATATAGGGGAAAGGGTGGAGAGACCTGGGACTTTTAAGTTGTCTGACTATAATAAAGTCACTTAACCATTTTGTGTCTTCACTTCCTCCACTATGTAATGATGATAGTAGTACTTACCTTACAAGATCATTGTAATGATCCTGTAAGATAATTTGCGTAAAGTGCTTTGCAAACCTCAAAGCTATACATGAATACGAATTGCTATATATCCCAAAAGTCTTTTTACAATTTTAAGAGCTTAAAGTCTAAGTGAATTTTGAAAGCTTTTCATTCCATATACATTGAAGATTATGAGGACTTGGTTGTTAATCTACTAAAATACTTCTTCAATTTTTGTGTATCAATATGTGTAGCCATTTTGTCAATTAAGATGCTCCAGGTAATTTTCATTTTATTTAGCAAATTCATCATTGCCTTAATCTTCAAAGATTTCTAGTTTGTAGCATGGGGATTGCTTGTCTGGGGGTTTATAAAAGATAATGAGCTTTTATTGTACAATGCTACCCACCTAATTGTGTCTTTCTAGGTATCTGCTCAGTGCTAAATTGTTGCAGCCTTTAGTTATACATTGAACAGTTTCCACTACTTCATTGCATAATCTATATCAATCAATGAGTTTCATCTCCTTAAGGAAAATCTTTCCATGTCTTTGAGTAGCAATGACCCGATCCTGAATTTCTATAATAAACCCCTTTGAATTCTATAAACAATTCTGCATAACTCAGCTATTTGTTCAACATTTAATGTTAGACCTTTGAATTAGATAAATTATTATGGAAGCAGTTTGAAAATTAGATTATAGGGGGGAAATGTTAGTATCATCTCTCTAAGATTACCTCCAATTTATCTTTTATAGATTTTGTTTGTACATAATTATTTGCATGTTGACTCCCCATTAGGCTGTGAACTCCTTGAGGGAAAAGATTGTTTTTTGCCTTTGTTTATCCCCAGAGCTTTGCCTTATTTGCTGACCCATTGACTGATTGACACCTTTTGATTCCTTTTTTGTGACTTAGCTGTTTTATAGGTTGTATCCAGAACTAAATCACCTTTGGCTACCTTTGACAAATCCAATGGTTATTCCTATTGTTATCATTTAATACTTCTTTGTGAAATGAAGTCTGTTTGTTTCAAAAGTATTTCTGTAAATGTTTAACCTGTTTTATCATATATAGCTAGGTTCCAATTAGCGGAAACAATGAATGCCCTGCAATGGTCACATGTATTTGAATTTGCACTATTGAAAGTCATAATGTGGAAAATATGGTAACTGGTTACATCCCAATGGAAATACACAGAGAAAATTCAAATCATTGAGAACATCATGGGTTTATTATTTCTACCAATAGGATATAGCTCTATTTTAGGCCAACTTTCAATATTTTGCTTTTTTTGATGATGATTGCTGAACCTTTCTATAACTGCCTCATGGTGGTGATAAATCATTTGTTTTGTTAGCATGACTTTTTATAGGGCCTCTTCTAAATCCATTGTCAATCCTTCTGCCATGCCAGAAGCCTACATGAATATAAGCATTGCGTAAGTGTAATTCACCTTTGACTTTAGGATACTACTCGTCTTCTTAAACACAGCCTCAGCTTTCTCCTTTATAATTTCTACTTGTCTTGGTATTTCTAGGCATTGTTCTCATTCACTGGTGTATTTTGACCTCTAGATTCAAGGTCAATCTCTATGTATCAGAACAGATAAAAACACTGAATTTGGAGTGAGAAGATATGCTTAGAATCCTACCTCTTTGTCACTAGATCTCTGTTTGACCTTGGGCAAGTCACTTAACCTCTATGTGTCTCATTTTATCCATCTATAAAAAAAGAGAGTTGTACTAGATAACCTCTAAGGTACATGCCAGCTCCAAATCTAGGATTCTGTGATCCTAGTAGCAAAGATGTAAATGACCTATTATTAGAGAAAGTTTCCTCAAGATTAAAGAGCTGGTTTTCAGGAAAGTCCTATCACTTAATGTTATCTGAGTACATCAAGGAATTGATATAAATAATTTAATGTGATTCCCTCTTTGACTTGAAAGCTGTACTCAGTTACAGAACTGATACACACACATATACTGAGAATGTATATTATGAATAATGAATTTAAGGCTAGTCATACTTCTAACAGGCTTAAACTTTCTCTCTGAAAGATGTTATTTTGATGTTGTTGTTCAATTGTTTTTTATAATTGTGCTCCTTCAAGCACAAGCCTGTGAGATAGTATTATTATCCCCATTTTTATAGATAAAGAATCAGAGGCAGGGGCTGCTAGGTGGCTCAGTGAATGGAGCACCGGCCCTGGAGTTAGGGGGACCTGAATTCAAATGCAGCCTCAGACACTTAACACAAAAAAACAGCCATGTGACCTTGGGCAGGTCACTTAACCCCAATTTCCCTACCTTTCCCCTCCAAAAAAGCAAAAAAAAAATAATAATAATCAGAGGCAAAGTAACTTAATAAGAAGTATGTGACTTGAAGACTCTGAAATAACAGAGGAGACAGAAGAATGACATGGTGTCATGTGTATTGCCTTTGGAGTCAGATGATCTAGGTTCAAATCCAGTCTTTGATATTACCTTGGCAGATCACTTTACCTTTCATTGCCTCAGTTTCCTTATTTGCAAAATAAGGATGTTGAACTAAATGGTCTCTTGAGTTCCTTTCCAACTCTAAATCTATGACCGTGTGAAAATATGGTTTCTCAAGATTACTCATGTCTGGCTGCTCTGTCTACACTAGTCAAATGCAATCAAAAGTTCACAATTATCTGGTAAATATAGAGCATGAACTAACAGACAGTGGCTTGTGACAACCTCTGTCATAATGTCCATGCGTAAGAGTCTTTATAGAACAGTGACAAATGCTGGTGTTCAAAGAGGGCTTGGACTTTGTAGTGGTGGTAGTGGTGTCATTCCATTCATGTCCGACTCTTTGTGACCCCATTTGGGATTGTCTTAGCAAAGATACTAGAGTGGTTTGGCATTTCCTACTACAGCTCATTTTACAGATGAGGAAACTAAGGCAAACAGGGTTAAAGTGATTTGCCCAGTGTCACACAGTTAATAAGTGTCTAAGACTGAATTTGAACTCAGGTCTTCCTAACAATAAGCCCAGAGCTCTATCCACTGCACCAACTATCTGACCTTGGATTGTTCTATTTGATGCCAAAAAACAGACTGCATAGCAATAGATAAAATAATAGAAAGGCATAATTTTCTGGGGATCCAACAAAGATTGTCTCCTGACAAATTGTTCTCCCTATTTCTGGTGACCTTTAGGCAGAAACTATAGATATGAGCGTCTCGGAAGCTGTAAGGTGTGAATCCTGAACTGGGTGGAAAATTGGACAGGATACTATTTGAGGTCCCTTCCTATTCTGAGATTCTGTATTCTGTGTTCTCAGAGACAATATTTTGTGTTCTAAAGACCCCCTCGGATTCTCATACTCTATGTTGTAAGCTTCCAGAGTTTGAAAGGTTAAGAGTCAGAGGATCTAGATTCAAATTCTGGCTGTATCTCTTAAAATTTGTATGATTTTGATTAAATCACTTCACTCTCTGGCCCTTTTTCCTCCTCTGTAATATGATGGGGTTGAAAAACTTGTCTTTTGTGTCCCTTCCAATTCCAAATTATATGATATGATGGTCCCTGAACAGACACATTCATTCAGATTCTAGCTATGGCTTGCATCAGTCAGCATTTAAGATTTATAAAATTTGGCAAACTGACTCCTGGTTGACTGGGACCCTTAAGCTTTCTTGTCAAGGTCATACCCTAAATTTCAAAAAACAGAGAAACATAAATTAAATAAGTTATTTTAAGGATATTTGTGTCTGGTCGTTCTTATTTACACTAACAAAGTGAAATAGAAAATTGCATAATTATCTGAGTCAATGACCTAAGGAACACAGACTACAAGTCCATTCCTACTGGCTTTTCAAGTCACTTATGCTGTACCCTGCCATGTACCTTAAGGATCAGAACATTCATTTTCTTCCTCCCTGATACAACCTGTTCCATGTGAGACAGAAAATTCGCATAACACAGGGAATAAAAGAAGAGGGCTTGGTGCCAAAGATATTTTTTAATATAAGAAGTCATTCTGAAGGGGCCTCACAGCACCAGTGGAAATGTGAGTGATTAAATTTGGAATTTTTTTATCACTCTATTTTTTTTAAATAGTATTTACCAATATAATCTCTAGGTGGTCAAGGGTAGAGAGTGTCAGACTATAGAAAAAGTGGTGGCATCATAGATTTTAAAAGGAGATGAAGGAGTGCATGGGGGACCACTAGTACAATGGCACAAGCCATTTAGTCCTCATGTTCCCCATCTGTAAAATGGTCAGGTTAAATGAATCACTGCTAAGATATTTTATAGACATTATATATTTTTGTATATATAATATATTATTTTATATTATATATAATTATATATAATATATATTATATATAATTATATATAATATATATTTTATAGACATTATATATTTATAAGACATTCTATAGTCTTGGATCGTATTTGACTTGTTAGACAAGCTAGTAGTTGGAAGAGGCAATTGTATATAAGACTGAGAATATGTTATTAGCTTTCTTCAGTCTAAGATAGGAAAATCTTCCTAGAAAGGGTGAATACTCATCTGGAGCTGTATTTAGTTCTTCCTTCCAGGTCTAATCTGAAGAGAATGATATCAATTTATGACTTTAACACAGAGAACTTTATAGTCTCTTTCTCGTGCATCATTCATTCATTAATTGCTACTCTGCTCTATACTTTGTATGTATCATATTTTTCCTATTTCTGTTACTTGATTACCACTGAGGCAACCCCGGGTTTTTTTTTTTTTTGAAATATCTCATCTTTTTATGCTCTCATCGCTCAGGTTAGTCTCCTGCAAATAGAAAACACTCAAAAAATGTCTGTTGTGTAAATGAACAAATTCCCAATTTCAGTAGTCCCTGGTTTCATGTTCAGTCTATATGGCATAGTAGAAAGACTTCTGAACTTAGCTTCAAGAGACCTTGTTTTAATCATAGGACCATAGAATCAGAGCTTGGAAAAAAATCATCAAAAAGCAATCCTTTTATTTTATGGAGGAGGAAACTGAGGACCAGTGAAGATAAATGACTTAATTAAGGTTACACAAGTTATAAGTGGCAGAATCAGGATTTGAACCTAGGTCCTATGATTCTGTATTTAGCACTCTATGTTATGACATACCACCATGACATATGACCTCTCAGACTAATCTGCTGTGTGACTTTGGGCCAATAATTTAACCTCTCGACCTTAGTTTCTTTATCAGTAAAATGTGACTAGAATCTATGGTATAGACTTCACAAGGTTGTAAGACTCAGATGAGAACATATGGAAAGTACTTTACCAATCATAAAGCACTGTACAAATATCAGCTGTTTTTACTTTGTTCATCACAGACAGAATCAACATGGGCTTAGCTGACACTAAAGAGGCTTGGGTACATTTGGGTAGCCTTACTCTTTAAGATGACCCTGTATGTATTTGAGGGAGCCCTACCCATCAGGTTGACCTTGGCATATTTGGGGGAGCCCTACCCATTATGCTGACCTTATAAGTTGCATAATAAAAATATTGCTGAGCTATAAATAAATTTGTAAAAAAAAATTTAAATGTATTTGGAGGACAAAAAATTTAGAATTATATTCATAATTATTATGTTTTTAATGTAACACCCCATCTCCATCCTCCCTGGCTGACAATAAAAAAACCAGGGTTGTGTAGTCATTGGCTGACACCAATTCTAATACCATTTCCATGTTTAAAATCCCAAATGGGGCATGAATTTCACTATGTCTCTGAGAATATCCTAAAAAGAGGAAAAAAAATACATACACTCCTTTATTCCTTTTTAAGATCTACAGTGCCATACTTTCTCTATGATCTGACACTCTCTACCTCTGACTACCTAGAGATTATACTGGTAAATATAAAAAAAAATTGAACTATTCTGGAAACATAGTGAGTTACATCATTGAGTTCATGTGGCTCTTTCTATCACAGGTCCATGTTATAACACCGAAAACTCCTATAGGAAAACCTCCTTTTCTCCTCACTAGAAGACTATTTTGTCATTTTGTCCTCATACTCCCAGGGGCAGAGGATGGTGTAGAGGTTCTTAATCCTTTGGAGCTCTTAATATCCTCCTCAATCTTTTAGCTACCATCTTCACGAAAATAACTTCTTCTAGCCTTTCTTAAACCTTAATAAAAGAGATTCAGAATATTGGATTCCCCTGGGTGAGACAGAGAAAACTTAATGAAGCTTTGATAAAGTTCTCCCAATAAAAAAGAAATCATGACTGAGAAATTATAATAAACATTTTTATTTGTATGGGCTGATGGTTTATACTACTCCCCTAAAAAATTCTAATCATAAATGGGTTCCCATTGATTAGAAAATGGCTTAAAGGGGCGGCCAGGTGGCTCAGCGAGTAAGAACACCGGCCCCAGTGTCGGGATGACCTGGGGATCGAATCCCGGACTCAGATAGAACCACACCCAGAAATAACTGGCCATGTAACCTTGAGCAAGTTACTTAACCCCAATTGCTAAAAAAAAAGAAAGTGGCTTTAAAAACTGATATATAAATAGAACTATACAGTAGTTGCATTGTATGGCATTGTATTGTATAATAGTATGATACATTATTATGATTGTATGATATAGTGTGTTGTATACCTATTGTATAATAAGCATTTAGCATATATTAATTGAATGAAAAGTGACATGTTCAAACATCTTATTTATACAACTGATTTTTCTTATGAAGACTTCAGAGAAGTATGGAAAGATTCTTTTGTGCTGATTCAGAGTGAAATAAGCAGAACTACCAAAATAATGTATACATTCTAGCATGATTGAGAAATTACAACATGATCACTAAAATGACTCAAGCTCCAAGAAAATGGGGAATAAATTAATAAAAATCCCAGGTAATGGGACCTCCTTGACTCCACTGGCCTGAAAGTCAGGAAACTACAAGGATAAGAATGCTCACACATCGTCAGAGTCCCAATATTGATTTTTTTATAAGAAATTAGTCAATTGGGGAAAAAGAATATATACACAAAATAATGTCATAAAGTATGGGTAGTTTTGTGTCACAGTGGATAGAGTATAGGACTTGGAGTCTGTAAGGCCTGAGTTCAAGTCTGCCCTTAGACACTTACTAGCTATGTGACCCTGAGCAAGTCACTTAACCTCTGTATTCCTTAGTTTCCCCTTCTATAATATCAGTACAATAATAGCACCTATCTCCCAGAGTTGCTGTGAGGATCAAATGACATAATATTTATAAAGCACTTAGTATAGTGCTTAACACATAGTGGGTGCTGTATAAATATTAGCAATCATTGTTACTGTTGTTTTATAAAAATAAAGCTTTTATTAAAGCAATGAACAGGTAGAAATATCACTTACCTCGGTTGATTTCTAAAATATCTTTCCTTTGCTCACTGGCATCTACATCTAGGGGAAAAGGAGATATTATTACTACTGTCACAGAAAAGGGACAGTAAAGAGACATTCTCCGAACATTATGAGAAAACCTTACCATTTTCTTTGGAGGAGGGTTTGATCTGTAAAGAAATACACATATAATGAATAATACATACATAGGAATAAATTATTCTGAATAGCTGAGGAGAATGGAAAGCCACTCACCGCTATGGAAGCAACAAAGGCGAACAGCAAGGTGAAGGATAGGCTCCAGGTGGCCCTGCTGCAAAGCATTGTGGCAAGTGAAACAATTTTCCTGGAAGTGCCTCATAATAAATGTCTCCTGACCTTTGCCGTGGCTATCTTTTTCTGAACTTTGACCCTCCTCTCCATACTTACTGTAGGATTTTTTAAAAAATATGTTAGACTAACTAGGTTAGTTCCTTACTAAGTCTTTGAATAGTCTTTGTTCAGTGAGGAACCAGAGATGGAATTCATGTTTCAACACAATTGTTTTCCTTTTTAATCCTATGTATTTATCACATGTAGTTATCACATAATCCTATATAGTTATCACATTACAAAAACATTTTTCTGCAAAGGAATCTATGGGCTTCACTAGATGTCAAGGCCACAGGGGTAGGGAACCTGTAGGTTGAAGGTCACATATGGCCCTCTAGGTTTTTAAGTCCTTTGACTGAATCCAGACTTCACAGATCATCTGTGTGTGGCTACAAGGCCACAGGTTCCCCACCCCGGTCAAGGGGGTCCATGACACAAACTTCTCCCTTATTTTGCTTTTTTTTTCTTTTGAAGGCTTATCTAATATGCCTGTTAGGTACAGAATTCCCAACAAAATTCTCTCTCTCTTTTACTAACACTCCACATCTGGGACAGCTATAACAAATGATACAAATAAACTTTAGTCTTATGTCCTTTCCCAAGTTATCAGCAAGATATTGCTCCCATGGCAATTATAAAGTACCATCTTGTCCTAGGAGCAGAAGACATCACTCAAAGCAGCTCCCTGGGACTCTACTTTGTCACTAAGCTCCCTTTTCCACCTTGGGCTTACAGAACTAGGGGTTTACTGCTTAAGTCTGATCCCCAGTATGTTGCCTCATGGCTCTCCAGGTCCTTTGAGTCATCTGCCAATGAAGCCACTTTCCAAGAGACCCTGAAGAAGTTGAATTATACCTGATGATAGATACTCTGGGAAGCTTGTTTATGCCTTTTTAAAAACCATGCTCTTTTAAAATAAAGAAACCACACTTCATTCCCTCCCCAAAAGATGTGTCTAAGATAACTATTCTGTCACTTAGTTATAAAGGAACTTAGAGGATTCTTCGCCCAACCTAATTTTACAGACAAGGCCCTCTAGTAGTAAGCACCCTATCACACCCAGGATGGCCTGCTAGCACAGGTTCTTTTGATCTGCTTTATAAAAGAAAGACAGCTTTAAAGGAGTTAACAATCCTACTTTAATTACAGAAAAAGAATTAAGTATAGAGAATATAAGCAGAGAAATTCACGCAAAGACCAACAGGCAGGGCTCCAACTGTCTGAACATAGCAATCTTGCTATACACTCTACATACATCACTGGATAGAGGGAGCAGGTTCTGAGATGCTGAGGAGTGTGACCTCAACTAGGAAATCAAAAGATCCTTCTCATGAGCAAACCCTCCCAGAATATATAACAAAGACTGGCATCTGATTGGCTGAGTGCCGAAGAGCTTGAGAATCTTCATGCCCCAACACTCAGTTGAAAACTCCCCATAGACCAGAGACTGATTAGCTCTGGGCCAGGGCTCTATGTGCCTATTAATGAGCAGGTAAGATCTTCAAATTCCCTTAATGTTACAGGTCCATAATTAAGTGACCTATCCAAAGTCATGTAAGTAGTAAATGGCAAAATCAAATTCAAATTGAGGTCTTCTGACTCCAGATGCAGCATCCTTTCTAATATGCCATGATACTCCATATTATCCACTCTTCCTAACTTCCCTGTTTCAGAGTAGAGTGCCAGGATCCTTTCAGTGACCCTGATTTACAGCAGCAGAGACATTATCTATTCTTACCTGTCTTTCAATCCGTATTTAATACGCCACCAAGTCTAGTCCATTCTAACCAAACACCACAACGTCTTATGTCCATCCTTTCTTTCTATTCACATAACTACCACCATAGTTCTGGCCTTCATCACCTTGCTCCCAAACTATTGAAATAGCTTCCTAATTACTATTCCTACCTCAAATTCCTCCTGTATCCAATCCTCCCTCTACACAGCTACAAAACTGGTATTGATAAAGCATGGGTCTTATAATGTCCCATGCTTGGGAAACTTCAGTGACCACCTTTCACTTCTAAGGCAAAGTATAAACTCTTCTGTCTCAGAACCCCAACCCAGTCTACACACACACACACACACACACACACACACACACATGGAAATACATATATAATAGATTTACATTTATAGAAATACATGTGCGCATACATACATGTGCATCTATTTGCATACACATTCATACACATATGCACACATGCACAGTGTATTACATCTGTGTGTACATTACTGCATCTATGTACATTGTGTATTATGTGTATGAACATGTGTGTCTATCTCTGTATGTGTGTGTGTGTATAAGTGCATGTATATATCGCTCACTCTTCTTCAGTCACTCCATGGTCCAGGTAAACTGACCTGCCTGCTATTCCTCTATCATGCTGCCTTTTCTGATGCTCCTCACTCATAAGACTCAGTTGCAATGACTTTGCACTGGCTGTTCCCCATACCTAGAATACAGTCCCTCCCCCTCAGTCTCAACCCCTTGAATCCTTTGTTTCCATCAAGGATCAACTCAAGTGCCACCATTTACATCAATCATTAAATCAATCAATGTTTATTAACTATTTACTATGTTCTGGGAACTTCTATGTGAAGCCTTTCCCACAATAGCTAATGCCTCCCACTCTCCCAAAAAATCTTTTTTTTTCTTTTTTCTATATGTTGTTTTCTCTCAATCAAAGGTAAATTTCTTAAGGGGGAAGAACTGGGTTCCTTTTGGGGGAGTGGAAGTTGTGTTTTCCACAAATAAATGGTTACTAAATACTAGTTGCATTAGTGAATAAGTAAAAGGTGAAAGATCCCTTATTGCATTTCCCCTTCTCCCTTTTCTTTTGCTACTGCTTCCCCAGATTTTTGCCCTACCCTCAAGTACTTTGACCATTTAGATGACAGGTAATTATTAATAATGTTTGGAAATAAAACATTTTATGAGTTCTATGCACTCTATGGCTAATGTAGAGAAGGACAAGGAACATTAGATAGCCATCTCATTCACTCCTTTGGATAAACATATCCTCTGCTGAAGGGGTGGAGACACAGATAGAGACATGAATATAAGTCTTCTCCAGTAGAATCCCAGTAACAAACTTGACCTTTTGGTTTGGTTTTATGACTTTGATTACTTAGTTAATTGATGTTTCTATCTTTTAACCCATTGAATCCCATAGGTTCCAGGGTCAACAGGGAGGGTCTAGAAAATTTGATTCTTCCTTACTGTGAAGATTTTGTGGTTTAGAGATGATAAAGCTTTAGTGACTTCCTATTTAGAGATCACTTGCATTGGCTTATCTGACTTTTTAAAAATAAGTCTTTATTAATATATTTTTTGTTTCACCATGATCTCCTCCAGTTCTCTTCCTCCTCTTTCTAGTCACTTGTCACTGTTACGTGCAGTTTGCATATAACAAACTGCATTTTAAAAAGAAAAAAAACCAGTATGGCTGATTGCACTCTAAAAATATGTTCAATGGAAAACATTTGTGTACCTCTCACTTTTGTAAAATGACCACCTGGAAAAGGAAATGGCAAACCATTCCAATATCTTTGCCAAGAAAACCCTAAATGGGTTCATGAAGAGCTGGCCACAACTGAAACAACTATACAGCAACAAACACCTTTGCAAAAGGGTAGGACAGGCATTTCTCTTATTTTGAGACATTCTTGTTCTTTTTAATTTTGCAACATTGACTTGATTTTTTTTGTAGTTGTTCTTTCCATTTACATTGTTGTAGTCATTGTGTTTATTATTTTCTTCCCTATGCTTACTCCCCTGTGTATCAGTTCATGGAGATCTTTCCACCATTCTCTATATTCATTATATACATAGTTTCTTACAGCACAGGAATATTACATTATGTTCACATACCACTGTTTAACCATTCCCCAAATTGAGGGACATCTACTTTGCTTTCAATTCCTAACTATCATAAAAAGTGCTGCTATAAATATCTTGGCATTTGTATTTCCAGTTCTTAAAAAGTACTGCTATAAATATTTTAGAATCTATAGGATTGTTTTCTTGTTGGTGGCTTCCTTGGGGCAATGGAGTCTCTGATTCAAAGGACTTGGACAACCCGTTTGAGTAAACTAGGAAGTATGGTGGATAGAGTGCTGGTCTTGGGGTCAAGAAGACCTGAGTGTGAATCCTGCTTCAAACATTTATTAGCTGTGTGACTTTAAGTCACTTAATTTCTATTTGCCTCAATTTCCCCTTTTGTAAAATAAGAGAATTGAACTTGATGACCTTGAAGATCCACTCCGATTCTAATTTCATCTTGTTGATCCTATGATGTCATTATCTTGCTATTATTTATATGTAATGTTCTGTGGACAATAATGCAGGTATCTAAATTTACTAGGATAAAAACTTATCAGCTGTCAAGCTTGCTGAAAGCATCAACTTCAAATAGTAGACAGGACTACAGAGATAATGTGTACTACCTCCTTTCCCAAATAATTTTGATTTCTTGGAGAGCTTGTCATTTCACCTCATTTAGAGCTTGATAATTTGCTATGACGACACCTATTAAAGACATTATTCTTAAATTTTTTACAACTCAACATTATGTCCAAGTGATTATGATGATGATTTAAGTCTACAATTCATCAGCAAACTCACAATCACCATCCACAAGTTAGGGTAGCTTCCAAGGAAGCCTTTAGTGGAATTTGTTGAGAGAAGGAAAACATCTCTCCCTACTGTACTACCACAAAACTCTGTTGCCCACCGAGGACCAAACCCTAAGAAAATAAATTGAGGCATCTTCTCAGTCACCTCCCTTTTAGGTCTCTTTACCCCTCCAAATGTCCCTTTTTTCCACCCTCCCTAAAATTCACTTATCTTGTCATCTGCTTATTCATGAAGGACTTTGTACTCAGCTTGATGTGAAGTAACTTCTGCTAAGGACTCAGGAGCAATCAGAATTGGTATTTTGTCCAAGACATTTCATACTTTAAGGGGAGGAAAGGTGGAAGAAATAGGGGGAGAAAAGTTCTTTAAAAGGGTGGCACAGTGAGTAAAGCGCCGGCCCTGGAGTCAAGAGAACCTGAGTTCGGTTCTGGCCTCAGACACTTAACACACACACACACAGAAAAAAAAAAAAAAACTAGCCGTGTAACCTTGAGCAAGTTACTTAACCTCAATTGCCCTCCAAAAGTAAAAAAAAAAGTTCTTTAAAACACTTTTAAGACTGTAGTAGAAACCTGAATTTGCAGTCAGAAAAACTAGTCACATCCTATCTCTAAAATGAGAGAATTCAACAGATAATGTCTAACTCTAAATTGCTATAACACTAAGGCATAAAGGAATGGATCTTGAAGTAGTAAGAATATCTGGGATAGACTGAAAAATAAGTTTTCCCAAGGCCTCTCACATGACATAGGGAGCTGTACACTCTGCATTCTTTGTGAAACTGGCAGGAATGGAAATATAATAATGAAACTCTATTGAGTGTGGGGGTTCAGCCAAAGGTAGCTGGGCCCTGGAGCTCTGATCATTAGGTTGTGCTATGTTCATTGGTCTCCAACAGATTACTAAACCCCTTAGAGGCTTATGAGTCAGTTCTTCACATCCTACTTTGGTCTCAGTACTTTGAGACTCTCACATAGATCTCACAACTGGAAGAAACCTCAGAGAATCTCACAGATTCCGAGCAGTGTGAATAGGAGTCTCCTTCACAGCATCTCTCAAAAATGGTTGTCTTGAAGCCACTTGAGGACCTCCAGGGATGGAAAACTCATTATCTACAATGGCTGCTCATTCTAATTTCAGACAGCTCTCATTGCTAGGATTTTTAGACTTCCATCGCTTTCTTTTAGTTCTGTCCTCTAGAGGAGAATAGAATAAACCTAATCCTTCTTTCACTTGACACATATTCAAATACCTGATTAAAACTATCAGGTTATCCCCTTTATACCCCCAATCTCAAGTCTTCTTTCTTCTTAGCTAAATATCTCTGAATCCTTCAACTGCTGTTCCTCTTTCATTTTTTTTTAATTATTTACTTTTAGTTTATGAGATTCAGTTCCACAGTCCCTTGAGTTTCAAATTTTCTCCCCCTCATTCTCCTCCCCCCTCTGTCCACCATGGCAGCATGCAATCAAATATAGGATCTACAAATACCTTCACATTAAACATTAGTCAGGTTGTAAAGAAGGATTATAACCAATGGAGTGAATAATGAAAAAGAAGAAACAAAACAAAACCAAAAAAGAGAGAGAGAACAAGAAGTTAGCTTCAGTCCACATTCAGACTCTGTAGTTCTTTCTCTGGATGTGGTTATCTCTTTCCATCATGAGTCTTTTGGAATTTTCTTATAACCTTGCATTGCTGAGAGGAGCCCAGTCTATCAAAGTTAGTTGTCATACATATGGTGTGTCTATAATTGTGTACAAATTTCTCCTGGTTCTGCTTTTCTCACTCAAAATCAGTTTATAAGTCTCTCCAGGTTATTATGAAGTCTGTCTGCTCCTCATTTCTTATAGCACAATAGTATTCCATTACATTCATATACCACAACTTGTTTAGCCGTTCCCCAATTGATGGACATCCCATTGATTTCCAATTCTTTGCCACCACAAAAAAGAGCTGCTATAAATATTTTTTGTACATATGGGTCTTCCTCCCACTTCTATGATCTCTTTGGGATACAACCCTAGAAGTGGTATTGATGGGTCAAAGGGTATGCATTTATTTATAGCCCTTTGGGCATAGTTCCAGATTGCTCTCCAGAATGGTTTTTAATCAGTTCACAACTCCACCAACAATGAATTAGTGCTCTAATTTTTCCACATCCTCTCCAGCATTTATAATTTTCCTGTTTTGTCATCTTAGTCAATCTGACTGGTGAGATGTGGTACCTCAGAGTTTTTTTGATTTGCATTTCTCTAATTAATAGTGATTTAGAGCATTTTTTCATACACTTATAGATATCTTTAATTTCTTCCTCTGAAAACTGCCTGTTCACATCCCTTGACCATTTCTCCGTTGGGGAATGACTAGTATTCTTATAGATTTGATTCAATTCTCTGTATATTTTAGAAATGAGACCTTTACCAGAGACACTGGTTGGAAAAATTCTTTCCCAATTTTCTACTTCCCTCTTAATCTTGGTTACATTGGCTTTATTTGTACAGGAACTTTTCAATTTAGTGTAATCAAAATTATCCATTTTGCATTTCATAATGCTCTCTAACTCTTGTTTGGTCATAAAATCTTGCCTTCTCCATAAATCTGGCAGGTAAACTATTTCTTGCTTTCCCAGATTGCTTACAGTATCAGCCTTTATATCTAGATCATGCACCCATTTCGACTTGATTTTGGCATATGGTGTAAGATATTGGTCTATGCCCAGTTTCTGCCATACTATATTCTAGTTTTCCTGGCATTTTTCATCAAATAGTGAGTTCTTATCCCAAAAACTAGAGTCTTTGGGTTTATCAAACAGTAGATTGCTATAGTCATTGGCTGTTATGTCTCATGTACCTAACCTATTTCACTGATCCACTACTCTATTCCTCAGCCACTACCAAGTAGTTTTGATGACTGCTGCTTTATAATACAGATTAAAATCTGGTATGGCTAGGCCACCTTTCCTAGCATTTCTTTTCATCAATTCCCTTGATATTCTGGACCTTTCATTCTTCCAAATGAATTTTGGAAAAATAATTTTTGGTAGATTGATTGATATGGCACTAAATATGTAATTTAATTTAGGTAAAATTTTCATTTTCATTATATTAACTCGACCTAGCCACAAGCAGCTGATGTTTTTTTCCAATTAGTTAGATCTGACTTTACTTGTGTGAAAAGTGTTTTGTAATTGTGTTCATATAGGTCCTTGGTTTGTTTTGGCAGGTAGATTCCCAAATATTTTATAATATCTACAGTAACTTTAAATGGAATTTCTTTTTCTATCTCTTGCTGTTGGATTCCACTAGAAATATATAGGAATGCCAAGGTTTTATGTGGGTTTATTTTATATTCTGAAACTTTGCCAAATTTATTTATTGTCTCAAGTACTTTTTTACTTGATTCTCTAGGATTCTCTAAGTATATCATCATATCATCTGCAAAGAGTGATATCTTAGTCTCTTTTTTGCCTAATTTGATTCCTTCCATTTCATTTTCTTCTCTTACTGCTACTGCTAACATTTCTAGTACCAAACTGAATAACAGGAGTGATAATGGACATCCTTTGTTCACCCCCTATCTTACTGGAAATGCTTCTAGCTTATCCCCATTACATACAATACTTGCTGATGGTCTGAGATAGATACTACTTATTATTTTAAGGAAAACTCCATTTGTTCCTATACTTTCTAGTGTTTTTAATAGGAATGGGTGTTGTATTTTTTCCAAAAGTCTTTTCTGCATCTATTGAGATAATCATATGGTTTCTGCTAGTTTTGTTGTTGATATGATCAATTATACTGATAGTTTTCCAAATATTGAACCATCCTTGCTTGCATTGCTGAAATAAATCTTACCTGATCAAAGTGTGTTATTCTCGTGATAAGTTGCTATAGTATTTTAGTTAATTTTTGTTTAAAATTTTTGCATCTATATTCATGAGGGAAATTGGTCTATAATTTTCTTTCTCCATTTTTTCTCTTCCTGATTTACGTATCAGTACCATATTTGTGTCATAAAAAGAATTTAGTAGGACTCCTTCTTCAATAATTTTCCCAAATAGTTTCTAGAGTATTAGAATCAATTATTCTTTAAATGTTTGATAGAATTTGCTAGTAAATCCATCTGGTCCTGGAGATTTTTTCCTAGGGAGTTCATAGTTCATTGATGGCTTGTTTAATTTCTTTCTCTGAGATGGAGTTAAGTAATTTACTTCCTCTTCAGTTAATGTAGACAACTAATATTTTTGTAAATATTCATCCATTTCACTAAGATTATCAAATTTATGTTCATGCAATTGGGAAACATAATTCCTAATTATTGTTTTAATTTCTTCTCCATTGGAGGTAGATTTGCCTTTTTCATTTTTGATACTTGTAATTTGGTTTTCTTTCTTTTTTTTATCATATTGACTAAAGGTCTATCAATTTTGTTGTTTTTTTTTTTCATAAAACCAGCTCTGTTTTACTTATTAATTCAATAGTTTTTTTAATTTCAATTTCATTCATTTGTCCTTTGATTTTCAGTATTTCTATTTTAGTATTAGTTGGAGATTTTCAATTTGTTCTTTTTCTAGCTTTTTCTGTTGCATGCCCAATTTTTTGACTTCCATTTTCTCTATTGTATTCATGTATATATTCAGAGATATAAAACTTCCCCTAAGTACTGCTTTTGCTGCATCCCACAAATTTTGGTATGTTGTTTCATTATTGTCATTCTCTTGAATGAAGTTACTGATTGTTTCTATAATTTTGTTTCCAATTAGCTTTTAGTCTATCTTTCCATGGCCCTTGAATGACCATTTTCTTGCCTGAAAAATTATGCCCAATTTTGCTGGGTAATTGATCCTTTGTTGCAATCCACGCTCTTTTGCCTTATAAAATATCACATTGCAATCCCTCTGATCTTTTAATGTAGAATCTGCTAAGTCCTGTGTGATCCTGACTGTAGTTCCATGATATTCAAATTATTTTTTTCTGGCTGCTTGCAGTATTTTCTCCTTGACCTTTTAATTTGGGAATTTGTTACTATATTTCTTGGAGTTTTCAATTTGGGATCTTTTTCAGGAGAAGTCCAGTGAATTCTTTCAATAACTATTTTACTCTCTGACTCTAGGCCCTCAGGACAGTTTTCTTTGATAATTTCTTAGAGGATGTTGTCCAGATTGTTTTTTTTTTCTCATCATGGCTTTCCAGTAGACCAATAATTCTTAGATTATCTCTCCTGGATCTTTTCTCCAGGTCAGTTGTTTTTCCAATGAGATATTTTACATTTTCTTCTAATTTTTCAATTTTTATGTTTCATTTGACTGATTCTTGATACATCATAGAGCCATTAGCTTTGAGTTGACTGATTCTAATTTTTAGTGAATTATTTTCCTCAGTTAGTTTTTGAAGCTCTTTTCCATATGTTCAGATTTCATTTTTAGGGAGATATTTTCTCCAGTTAGATTTTGAACTTTTTGTCCCAGTTCACAAATTTTACTTTTTAAAGATTTTTTTTTTCCTTCAGTGAGATTTTTTTCCATTTTGTCCAATGAAATTTTAAAAGAATTGGCCAATTTAACTTCTACCTCTCTAATTTGGCTTTTAAAATCTTTCTTGAGCTTTTCCAAGAATGCTTTTTGGGCTTGGGACCAGTTCATATTTCCTTCTGTGGTCTCAGGTATGGAGATAGAATCGAAGGTGTCTCCTGAAAGTGATTCTTCTGGTTCACAATAATAAGATCCAATCGTCTTTGGTCACTTCTGGCCCATTGTGATTGCCTATTTCCTGGTTTTTAAAGTGAACTTCTGCTTCTGGGGTACAGAGGGCTCTGACCCACTCTTCTCAAGCTGGGAGCTAGGGGCCTCGTTGTTAACTTTGTGTTCTGTAGCCTCTGGGTGTCTAGACTGAGGCCAAGGCCAGGACTCTCAGTGTTTCCCCTGGCTTACCCTAGGGCTCACAGAGTAATAGTGGGGAAGGGGTGGTCTGACCACTTCTGGTTTCAACCTCTGTGCCCTTGGGCTAGAGCTCAGGCAGTTTCATCAGCTGGCAGCCTGCCACACTGGTTTCTGCAGATTTCCTTGTTTGTGCTAAGGTACATCTGGGCTTCTGTTGTTGGCACTGGTGGCTCCCTCCCCCCCTTCAGGATCTCCGACTGGTCAATTGAGAAGGGACTTGTTGGGATGCCTTCCGCCCTTCACTCCAGGCTCAGCATAGTTTCAGTCATACCCTTCCTCTAGGACTCCCAAGCCTGCCACTGGTTCCACTATTTTACACTGAAGCAATAATCTCTGAGTTTTCGGGGTCAGCGAGGGGGATTAGAACAGCTAGGGTTTACTCTGTCATCTTGGCTCCCAGAAGTTCAGGTAGATGATTTTTAAACATCCAGGCTATGGGCTGGTAGCCCAGGAGAAGCTGCTGTTGCTGCTGTGGGCCCTGAACTTTCTCTTACCCAGCTCCAACTGATCCTCTATCCCACAGTGAGAGGTCTGCGAAGCTAGAGCTCACTCTCCCTCCACTGGGGTCTAGTCTCCGGTGCACACTGGTGCAGTCTGTGCCCTCTGCACTCCCCATGCCCAGTCCTATGTGTGCCCTTTCCTGGAATGGGAATCTGCCACACTCCATCTCCCAATGGATTCTGTCACTCTAAAATCCATTCAGATTCACTTCTTAGAGTTTACTGATGGAATTCATGGAGGAGCTCAGATGATTTCCTGCTTCCATTCTGCCATCTTGGCTCTGCTCCCTCCTCTTTCATTTTTTTTGTGCTTTTTGGAGGTAAATTGGGGTTAAGTGACTTGCCCAAAGTCACACAGCTAGTAATTGTGTCAAGTGTCTGAGGCCAGATTTGAATTCAGGTCCTCCTGACTCCAGGGCTGGTGCTCTATTCACTGTGCCACCTAGCCGCCCCACCCTCTTTCATTTTTAAGGAGGACAATGACATCATGGGATAATGTCTTGACTTGCTTGTGAATCAAACTTAAATGAGGCATAGTTACACAAAGTATCAGTCTCACTCTTTCTTCTAGAGTCATCAAAGTCCACAGTGGATGACCTTGGTGTCTTCAAAGTCTGACCAAACTCTAAATACTGCACAACATCTGATTTTTGTCTCCTTCATAGCCACTGGAACAAATTGTTCCCACCCACCCATTGCACTGGGGGAAGGCTTCGCATGCTTAGGAAAACATTCCCCTACTTCACTGATGAGTTTGAAACCTGTCAGTTACCTTCAACCTTATTTAATCCATCTGTTGATATGGTTTTTTTAGCAGGGTGTAACTGCTGCACAAATTATAGCTTCTTGGAACCACATGTGAGAGTTGGGTGGCAGGTAGACACCAAAGGTGAATGAGTAGTACTGGAAAGGACTCAGCAAGCCTTCACACCAGAGGTTCTAGTCCTCCCTCAACATCCCATATACCTCATCCTTCAAATCGGGGTGATCCTTCAGGTGGTCACCCTATGGCATGGTCTCCAGTCTCCTCACCATGGAATGTATTTGTCTTGGTCATAAAATGGTGGAATGAGATTTAAATTGGAAAAGAAATACTTTGCAGGAGTTCTTAACCTTTTCTGTGGAAGGTACACCTTTGTCAGTTTAAGGACCCACATTCTCTCCTCTCTCAGTTTAAGAACCTTTAGCTCCCATTCAAGGCCAGGATCAAATGCCAATATCACAACCTGAACCAAAGCATTGGGATGTAGAACCAAGCTGATCATTTGTGGCCCTTTCTGCCTCCCTATCAAGTTCATACTGACCATTCCAGAGATTTCAGGATCAGAGACAGACAGTGTGAGCTGAAAGAAATCAGAAGGACTGAGCAGGTCCAGAAAGCAGGAAGACCAGGCTTGACCCGGCTTTAAAAATCACATCATTTCATGCATCTGAACATGAAAATGATAATCAAGGGAAAAAAATTAATTTTTTCAAAAAAATCAGTTCTATTTCTTAACTCCTCTGAAGTTAGAATTAAAAAAGACAGCAGCAGACTCAAATTTGGGAGTCCTGGGTTTGAAGCCTGCTTCTGCCACTTACTATCTGTGTGACATCAGCAAGTCACCTTTCCTAAATTTCATTTTACTAGTGTATAAAAAAGGGTGTTGGAGTATATGACTTCTAATGTTCCTTCCTATGATCCTAAGTTATATAATGCAACATGAAGCAGATAACTGCTCAGAACCATGGGTCTAGAGTTACTTTTTGATCCATCAATCAATAAGCATTTCATAAGTTCCTATTATGTGCCAGGCACTGTGCTGGGTGCTAAGAATACAAAAACAACAATTATATGGTCCTGGTCCTCAAGGAACATATTGTAATGTAACATCACATAACATATATACAAACAAGAATATTACAGGTTTTCTTTTTTTTTTTTAAAGCAATTGGGGTTAAGTAACTTGCTCAAGTTTACAGGCCAGTTATTTCTGGGTGTGGTGCTAAGTATCTGAGCCCAGATTCCGTCCCCAGGTCATCCTGGTGCTCTTACTTGCTGTGCTACCTGGCCGCCCCTAATAGGTTTTCTTATTAAAGAAAGCATTCTGTTGGCTCTAATGAAGGTATAATTTTACTTTCTGTGCTTACTTTTCTTATTTAATAAAAACAAAGAGAATAGAATCACAGAAAATAAAATGGACATTTGATTACATAAAATTTAAAAGCTTTTACACAAACAAATGCAGTGCACTTAAGAATAGAAGGAAAACTTCTAACTGGAAAAAATATTTATAAGTTTCTCTGACATAAATCTCATTTCTAAGATTTATAAGTAATTGATTCAACTAGGTGTTAAAGTGAATAAAGTGCCAGGCCTGGAGTCAGGGAGACTCATTTTCCCAAGTTCAAAATGAGTTTTTGATACTTACTAGTTTTGTGACCCTGTGCAAGTTTCTTAACTCTCTTTGTTTTAGTTTCCTGATCTGTAAAATGAGCTGGAGCAGAAAATGGCAAACCATGCCACTATCTTTGCCAAGAAAATCCCAAATGGGGTCATTAATTGTTGGACAGAACTGAAATCACTGAACAACAATGTAAGGATAAAAATCATTCTCCAGTTGACAAATGATCAAAAGGTCTGAACAGATAGCTTTCAGAGGCAAAATCCAATAAATCAATAAATATGAAAAAATGCCCTAAATCTCTAAAATATAAAGAAATGAAAATTAAAACAACTCCAAAGTAATGCTGATGATGAGACTCTCCCACACAGATTGAATTGTAGCTTCAGACCAAAAACAGAAACAAAACACAAAAACTAAATTTTATTAATATAATTTTTTAATGGCCAGAATTACTGTCTGGGAGAAGCAAATTGCCAGAAAAGTCAGGGTGGGGCAGGTTTTTAGACTAGGGAATCTTTTTTGTGTCAATCCTCTAATTATATAAAGTTGATGCAAAATTAGAGGTTTACTTGATCCTGAGAGCAGACAATGAATGCAAAGGGACTTAGTGGGAAAATAGTTTGGGCAACTACATTTCCTGTTGAAAACCCTAGGGCTGTATTTACTAGCTTTTGACTCTTCTGCAAGTGGAAAGAGATTTTGTTCATTGCCCACTATGAGACTGAGTGACAAAAAGGGGAGATCACTGGATGGCAGGGCAGAGGACCTGGATTCATGATGCCAGCTCTGACCCTACCTTTGTTATTTGCATGAGTTACATAACCTTACTTAATCTGGCATTCAAATCCCTCCATGCACCCTTTCTAGATTGACATCATATTCCTCCTTTATGAATACTTTATGCTCTATTCAAACCCAAGTTCAGAACCTTGGGGTTCTTGGTTCTTCCACTCTTCCTTCTCCCTCACCCCCACCCCTTAAGAATCAGTAGGCAAATCTTGATTATTCTTCCTCCACAACTCTTATCTGTTTCCCTTATTCAACATTCACAGAATCACTATTCTTAGGCCCTCTTCACCTTTCACCAGGACTATTGCTACAATAGTTTTGGAATAACATCAACATCCAGTCTCCCATCTCTCTCTCTCATCTTTCTCTGGGCTTCTCCACACAGATGCTAAATAGATATTGATAAAGCATAGGTCTGACTATATTATTCTACTCCCCTGCTCCAGAAGCTTCAATAGATCACTCTTGCCTCTGGGATAAATGACATTTAAAGCTCTTCACAATCTAGCTTCAACCAGTCTTTCCAGGATAATTGTATCACCACCCACAAGCTCACTGAGATGCAGCTAAACTGGCTACCTGCTATGGAAATAGAAATGAGAAATTTTCTACTTCCCTTGTCTAACTCTTTGATATGTGGAATGTTCCTTATCCTTACTTCTGTCTCCTGGAATTTGTAATGGTGAGGGAATTTGAAGATCTTTCCTGACCCTTAATGGGACTCACTTGGAGCCCAACAGGAGAAGCTTGCTTAGGGGAGGCTTGTTTTTCAGGCAGACCCACACTTTTGTTACTTTGTAAATAGGCAGTGAGTCACAAAGGTTGTGATGTCCTCTGCTCCTGGAGAAGGCTATAGGTACACACACATCTGTACACACACATATATATCTATACACACACACACACACACATACATATATATATACATACACATGTGTGTGTATGTGTGTACACCCTGAGGTGAGGTTTTACTTTTTACTTTGGGGGCTCAATTATGGGAAGAATTGTGTGATTGGGCCAGATGAGACTCTAAGCAGCCGTTGAACCCCCTGGTATTGAAAACTCAGATACTGGTGCTTTTCTTTCTGGTAACTAACTATGTATATATGTAATGGTCAGACAGCTAGAAGCTCTCTGTTGGTCTGTTGAATTGTGTTATTTTCTCTGTCTATATTTTTTGTCTACTTGTAATTCCTGTTTGTATTTTCTCTGAAATTCAGGGTGCTGACTTTTTCCTCTGAACTAAGTAAATGATACATGTGTTTGATTAAAGTGAAATTGTTTACCTTTTTTGAGTTGCTTTCCCTTAGAAAAGCAGATCAAAGAACCTATGCTAGCAGCCATACTGGGTATGCTAGGGTGCTTGCTGTTATAGAATCTCAAAGACTCTCAGGGCTAAGTTTAAGTGCCATCTCCTACATGAAAACTTTCTACCAGTTAGGGCCCTCCAACCCAAAATTACTTTGAATATATTTTGTATTTGTCTATCTCTGTCCATGTTATTTTCTTCTTGCAGTAGAAGTAGTTTTTTAGTCACCCCTCCTCATACAAGTTAGGCTAGTTTTCCTTAAAAGGTACTGAAAATCATCCTTGAGATTCATTTGACACAGTCTGGTGATATCATTTCTGAGTACTAAGAACTCCAAGAGTTCTGCAATATCTGGCATGTGTACAATGATGGATAACTCAGGTAAAGAAGCTTTTCCTAGCTGAATCAACTCAGGAAGTCCTCAGTACCTATGTGTGTTAACATTCTTCTCCTATTATAATTGAGTGAATCTTTTGTTAACTGGTGAATCAATATAGTGTCTCATTTTATTCCAATATCAAACAAATTTTTGTGATTTGGTTGAAATCAGGTCAAAGTCAGAAAACCCCAGTAGAACTTTAATATCCTTGAGGGCAAGAACTCTTTTCATTTTTGTCTTCATAGCACCAGCATAGTGCTTGATATATAGTAGGTATGTAGTAAATGTTTTTTAAATTTTAATTGAAATTTAATTGAAATGGACTATTTACTAACCTTAATACATGACCCACGCTTTCCCACCTCCATGCCTTTGGTACTATTACTACATAAACTTTTAATGTGCTCCCCCAAGATGCTTTAAAACTCATTCCAAATGCCACCTCCTCCATGAAGTTTTTCAGAGTTGCCTCAATAAATAAGCATCTTCCCCATCTCTTGATGTCATATGACACTTTTATAACTCCTTTATGTATTTATGATCTATTATTTTATGTTAAAATAATGATGTCATATCACTTTACTAGACTGTAAGGTCCCTGAGACCAAAACCTATGTCTTGTCTAAACATCCACATGTCCCAGAGTCAAGCAACACATGGTAAGAAATTAATGTGTTAATTGAATTGAATTCTCATTTTTTTCTACTTCCACCTTTCTCTTTCTATTCCTCTTTTCCTTTCTTCCTTCTTACCTGCTAATGACTTAGGTTTCTCCATGACAACCAAGGGTATTGCTCATCCCAATAATAGCCCTTCCAAATAAAGAGATTGCTAATTGGTATTTACCCATTTAAAGACTCCAGCAGAGCAAAGTCAATCTTGAATTCACTTTGACAGTAATGTTTGGAGTATCTGGTTAAATTCCTATTCCTGTATATCATTATACAGTATTTCATAAATGACTAAAAATAAGAAACTTCCAAAATTTGAAAAAACTCAGAAAAGTAGTAATGATGTAATTGAAAACACACAAAATTCGGGGCAGCTAGGTGGTACAGTGAATAGAGCACCAGCCCTGGGGTCAGGAGGACCTGAATTCAAATCCAGTCTCAGACACTTAGTACAAAAACTAGCCGTGTGACCTTGTGCAAGTCACTTAACCCCAATTGTCCTGCCCTCCCTGCTCCAAAAAGCAAAAAAAAAAAAAAAGAAAACACACTGAATTTGGATTTCTAAAACCTGAGTTCAAATCTTCTTCATAGAATTACTTACTAACGGTGTGATCACAAGCAAATTAGATGCTTCTTCACCTGTAAAATGTGTATCAAAATAATGTCTAAACTCCCTACCAAACAAGGATATTGTGAGGAAAATGTGTGTCTGTGAATAGTAAAGCACTTGTAGATGCTTCTTATTGTTATCATTATCAGTGGCAGTTAGATGGTAGAATAGATGGAATGCTGGATTTGGAGTCAGAAAGACCTGAGTTCAAATCCTGCCTCAGACGCTTGAATTCAAAGCCAGTTCCTCCAACTGAATCTGGACAACAAGGACATACATAAACATATGTAACACAAATGTAAAGTTAATAAATCTATGCATACATGTGTGTATAAATGCACATACTATCTATAGCTTGATACAAGGTAGTCTGGGAGCAGGAGTTGTGGACATGAACAAAGGCTTCATGCCAAAAATAATGCATAAGTTGCATCTTAAAATTAAGAGAGAGATTCTCTGAAACCAGGATGGGAAGAGAGTATATTCCAGGCCTGAAATACATTCAGTTTTCTCTTCTGCAAAATGGGAATAACAGGGGTCTTACTTGCTTTTTGGGCTCTAGAGTTGGAACCCCCTCATTTGATGGATAGGAGACTGAAGCCCAGAAAGGTTGAGATTTTTCCAACATCACACAGTTAATAAATAGCAGAGCCAAGATTCAAAACCAGGACCTCCAACTGAACCTGGTATGCTTTAAACTGTATCACAGAGTTTTAATGATCACAGAATCAGATGAGCACAGATTTAGAGCTGGAAAGGAACTTAGACCTCAGACCTCAACTGGAAGACCATCTAGTCCCACCCTCTCTAATTATGCAAATGAGAAAATAAGTCTACCTGAGTAAAGGGATTTGCTCAAGACCGTGTTGGCAGAGTCAGGATTTGAACACAGATCTTCTGCATCCACCTCCAATTCTCTTTTTACTGTATCACACCAACAATGATGTGGTGATTTCCAATAGTTAATTTAAAGCAAAGATTAGTCACTTAATAAAATACTGTCATGACCTTGGGCAAGTCACTTAACCTCAATTGCCCTGCCTTCTCCACCTCCAAAAAGCAAAAAATTAAAAAAATTAAAAATACTGTCAGAGCTTAGATTTCTAAAGTATATATGACTTTGGGAGTAATAATTTCCCTTCTCTGGGCATCAATTTCCTCATCTGTAAAATTAGAGCAAGACAAGATTATCTAGCTCCAAAGTTCTGTGATTTTATTATTACATTTTACTTTGGCACTTTTAGGTTTCTTTTATTATGTACATATTTGCTGTTTGGCAATATCATTCGAAAGCATTTTGTCCACCAGAGGGCATCATCAGAACAATTTTTCAGGTGCTCGAAGAGCTTATTAGGATTTTTTTTCTATCCATACATTCTCATTCACTTTTTTTCCCTTAGCGTATACTATATCCTCCTGATTCTGCTTTTTGCACTTTGCATTATTTCAGAAAAACCTTTCTGGATTTCTCAAACTTGTTCATAATTGCTTTATTCTATAATGTTAATGTAGCATAATTTACTTAGCCATTCCAGTGCGGAGGATAAAGTAGAGAACTCAGCATTATAGAACATCTGAGTATAAATATTGCCTTGGATACTTCCAAGCACTGTGACCCCAACAATGTCACTTAACCTCTACAAGCCTCAGTTGTCTCACCTGTAATATGGGAATAATCATAGTACATAAAATCAGGATTGTTGTGAGATTCAAATAAGATAATGTAAAGCACTTTGCCAAAAAATTCTGTGAAGACTTATATGAACTCATGCATATTGAAGGGAGCAGGACCAGGAGAACATTGGCTGCAGTAATAGCAATATCGTAAAAATGATCAGCTGTAAAAGACTTAGCTACTCTTATCAAGACAATGATCCAAGACAATTCCAAAAACTTTATGATGAAAAGTGCTATCTACCTCCAGAGAGAAAACTTATAGACGCCAAATGTGTATTGAAGCATATTTTTCCCACTTCATTTTTATTGTTTTCTTTTGTTTGTGTTTTCTTTTGCAACACAGCTAATATGGACATAATTTTGCATGACTTTTCATGTATAACTGATATCAAATTGCCTTATCAAAGAGGAAGGAAGTGCAGGGGGGAGAAAAGAATTTGGAACTCAAAATTTTAAAAAAACATATTATTAAAAACTTTCGTACATGTAATTAGGAAATATTTAACAAAATAAAAATAATTTCTATCTAAAAAATAATAAAGTTGTTTTCAAACCTTATTGCAGGGTGAACTTTTGGAGTCTCTCAGGATAAAATACGACCAAGCCCATTTTCATTAACTGGAAGGATAGCATTTTTGAACTCCTCAGAATACAACATTACCTGGCTCCTACCTCAGGCAGTTGAAGGCCAAATTATGACCTTGAACTCATCAGTGGAACTCCTCTCCTCCACTGATATTTTGCCTGGTTTTATTTCCTACGGTTAACAAACTCCTTGCTCTTTTAATCTCCCCATCCCAATAAAGTTGGATTCTATGCTGCTGCTGAACAAATCACTTCCTTTAATCACTAGTATTCATTTTCTTATTTCCATTCACCTCAATCCTACCTCCCCAGTGCATCACTCCAGATCTGCCTGTCTTGGCCATTGGACTCTCTGGCCCTATTTCTAGTACTTTTTCCATCTTTCAATACTTTTAACTCCCAACTGATGATATTCTCTCTCTCTCTCTTCCTCTTCTCAACAAACATTCTAGAAAAAGTTGTTTTCACTTGGTACTTCGACTTCCTCTTCTCTCAATCTCTTTTCTACCATCTGCAGTCTAGCTTCCTCCCTCATTATTCAACTGAAACTGCTCTTTCCGAAGTTACCAAATGTGTACTTAATGGCCATATGTGACAGAACCTTCCATTTTCTTGCACGTATTTTTTTGCATGTTGTCACCTCCATTAGAAAACCTGAATCCCTTAAGGCCAAAGATTGCATTTTTTCCTCTCTTTGTATCCCCAGCACCTAGTAAAGTGCTTGGTGTATACAGTAAGCACTTAATAAATTTTTGTTGACTGACTGACTTTCCTTACTCCTCTTCCTTTCTGACCTTTCTGCAGCATTTGACACTATTGACCACCTTCTCTTGGAAGTTCTCTCTTTTCTGGGTTTTTGTGTTACTGCAAAATGAGTCTTGGCTATCCTACTTGCCTGATCTCTCTTTTGCTCCTTTGCATGGACATATATCCATGTCCTGCCCACTAACTGTGGGTATAACCAAAGTTCTGTCCTAGACCCTCTTTCTTTTCTCCATAAAACTTCGCAACTCTGTGACCTCCCACAGGTTCAATTATCATCGCTCTGCAAATGACTCCCATATCTACATATGTAGCCCTAGTCTACCTCTCCAGCTTTAGTCCCATGTCACAAGCTACCTATTTAATAATGCAAATTGGATATCCCACAGGCATCTTAAATTTTAACATGTCCAAAACAGAATTAATCTCCTTTACTCCTCCTCCTCAAAAAATAAAATAAAACTCCATCATTTCTGGTTCTAAGAACCTATCTTTGGAAGGTATGCACTGGCTTTGCAATTATATGGTAGATGTTACTGGCACTCATGTGGAAAGAGAGTTAGATTTGGAATTAGAAGACCCAGATTTAAATCCTGTAGCTCCTATTTACTGCCTGTCTGACTTTTAACAAGCCTGTTAATTTCACTGGGCCTCAGTTTTCTTATTTGTAAAATAAGGGAATGGGTGGAGTCCTCTCCCCCCTCCACCCCCCAATCTAAGACCATCTCATTTTAAATGCCTTGATATTGATACAGGGCTTAGCACATTGCCTGGCACATAGAAGGTGCTTAAGAAATGTTAATTGATTAATTGATAATTGGGCCTTTCGCATGTCCAGAGTATCTCTATACTATGGGGCATTGAGGTTTTTAATTGAGGAAAGGTTTATTATAACTATTACTACATGCTACTAACTACTGCATTACTACAGCAAACTCTTCTTGTTTGTAGAACAAGCACAGCATTCTTCACCAGGAGGAATTGTAGCATATTACAGATTTAAGTCAACAATTCTTTGGAAGAGCTAGGAAGTTACGTACATTTTCCCCTCTAATAAGAATAGCCATTTTTGTTCAATTGCTTGTGAGCTCAGACATGTTTTGAAGTTAGTCTACGTATTTTATATGTATATGTATTTTATTTATTTTTTATTTTTTTGTTTTTTTGGAGGGGGAAGGATAGAATAACTGGGATTAAATGACTTGCCCAAGGTCACACAGCTAGTAAGTGTTAAGTGTCTAAGGCTGGATTTTAACTCAGGTCCTCCTGACTCCAGTGCCAGTGAAATTCACTGCACCACTTAGCTGCCCAATGTATATGTATTTTACAAATATTATGTTTTTAATACTACATATGCTGAGTAAGCAATATACCTAGGGACTAGACTTGTGGTTTTTCCTTGGTATGAGAAACTCCCAGAAGAGGAAGCTCCTTCTACAAATGCAAACTTAGCCACAGAGAGTTGTTGGAACCACTGAAAGACTTAGTTGCTTACTCAGGGTCACATAGTCAGTATGTGACTAGAATTTAACCCAGGACTTCCTGGCTATAAGACTAGCTTCAAATCTGGAACTCAAAGTTTTAAAAACAAATGTTAAAAAATTGTTGTTAAATGCAACCAGAAAATAAGATATACGGGCAATGGAGTTTAGAAATCCATGTTGCCTTACAAGAGAGTAAAGAGTAAAGGGGTAAGGGGAGGGATAGGGAGGGATATATGAGAGGGCAAACTGGGGGAAGGAATAATCAGTATGCTTGCCATCTTAGGGTGGGGGGTAGGGGAGAGATGGGGAGAAAATTTGGAACTCAAAATCTTGTGGAAATAAATGTTGAAAACTAAAAATAAATAAATAAATTTGGAAATCCCTTCCCCCCCAAAAAGACTAGCTTGTGTGTGTATGTGTGTGTATATATGTAAAACAAAATTATTTATAAAATGTAATTACATAGCACTTTCCAGACCTTAAAGCACTATGTAAATATTAGATGTTATTATCATTATTTTTCTATCTATGATAACATAATATTCCAAATTTTGCTGTTCACCTAGGGAAATGATACATTGACTGCAACATCTACCAACGACCTAGGCAAGCCCGCTTGAAAAGAGTATGTGTTACTGGGCAAACATAGAATGGGGGGAAAAAATAGCATATATAGTTTAGTTTTCTCCACTTCTCTTCACTGCCTTCCCCATTAAACTATTTTCAGGGCAGGGGCCATGTTTTCCTTTATCTTGGTATTTTCAGGTGCCTGGCACGCAGTAGACTTTAATAGATATTTATTGAATTGAATTAACAGGATTTGTGACCATGATTCCCAAAGGCCCCTTTAAAAGGGACATATATAACCTAGAGGGTAAGGGGGATGATACCTATGAAAAGGCACCAAGGTGAAATGAAATATTGTGTACAACAAGGTGGTCAGTTGGTCTAGAACGGAAAATGTGAAGGAGAGTAATGTGAGATGGTATTTTTTTGAGGGAACTAGAAAATTCGCTTGGAATCAGGAAATACCAGAGATCTAATCTGGCCTCAGAAATTTACTATGTGCCCCTGAGCAAATAGCCTTGTCTGCCTCAGTTTCCTCATCTGTAAAATGGGGGTAATAATAACACCTGCCTCCCAGGGTTGTTATAAGGTTCAAGTGAGATAATGTCTGTAAAGCTCTTTGCAAATTTTAAAGTGTTATGTAAATGCTCACTATTAAAGCTAGGTTCACCAGATTGTAAAAGGCTTACACTTTGTATCTGCTGCTCTACCTGCTTTCAACTGCAGGGGACAGAAGGAGGGGGAAGATGCCCCTCCCAGGATAGACTCATCGTTTCTAAATTCACCACCTTGCTGCTAAATCAAGCCTGTAAAGAAGGAAGCCTCAATATCGCCAAGAAGTTATTATACTCATTACAGAACCCATGTCCACAGTACAAACCCCAGCTTTATTAATTACTGGCTGTGCAATTACTGCCTGGGTAAATCATTTAACCCCTTTAGGTCTCAGTTTCCTCCTTTGTAAAATGAGAGAGCTGGACTAAATGACCTCTAAGGTTCCTCCCAACTCCAACTCTATGATCTTGTAAATTACTAGCTGTATTTCTATGAGCAAGTCAATTAACTCTCTGAACTTCAATATATTAATCTGTAAGATGGGGTTAATCATTTTTAGAGGGTTGTTCTGAGGCCCAAATGAGATTATGTATGCAAAAGCAGTTGACAAATGTCAGCTAATATTCTATAACCGCACTCTCGTGCTTCTCCTACAATTTTATTTTTTTCAACTTATTCTTTCTTTAAAAAATTTTTTTAAATGTATTTATTTACTTTTAGTTTACAACATTCAATTCCACAATCCCTTGAGTTCCAAATTTTTTTCCCCTTCCCCCTTGTTCCCCCCAAGGTGGCATGCTATTTGAGATATAGGGTCTACAAATACCTTCGCATTAAACATTAGTCAAGTTGTAAAGAAGGGTTATAACCAATGGAGTGACCAACGAGAAAGATAGAACAAAACAAAACACAAAAGACAGAGAGCAAATAGTTTGCTTCAATCTGCGTTCAGACTCTAGTTCTTTCTCTGGATGTGGATAGCCTTTTCCATCATGAGTCTTTTGGAGTTGTCTTCTAACCTTGCATTGCTGAGAGAAGCCCAGTCTATCAAAGTCAGTCACCACAGATACAATGAGTCTGTAATTGTGTACAAATGTCCTGGTTCTGCTCTCCTCACTCAGGATCAGTTTGTATAAGTCCCTCCAGGTTATTATGAAGTCTGTCTGCTCCTCATTTCTTATAGCACAATAGTATTCCATCACATGCATATACCACAACTTATTCAGCCATTCCCCAATTGATGGGCATCCCCTTGATTTCCAATTCTTTACCACCACAAAATCTTTTAAACATGGATCTTCCTCAAGACTGTGTCATGAATTCTCTTCTCTTCCTTGTATATATTTGGTCCCTTGGTGAACTCATCCAATCCCATGGCTTCATTGATTCTCTATGAAGATGACTCTCAAATCTTCATCTTTACCTATTTACTTATATTATATATGTATATATACATATTTATATTATCTTTATTTCCTCCAGTGTTCCAGTCTAGCACAAAATACCTGAATGCCCAACTAGCACCTCATACCCAATGTGTACAAAAACTTAACTCATCTTCCCCAATAAGCCTTTCTTCTTAACTTCTCTGCTTCTAGGAGACTTCAGCATTCTTCTCAGGCTTGTAGGCTTGGATTCTTCTCTCTCTCCGCCCCCTCAATGCATCCAGTCATTTTCCCAAGTTCTTTCATGTCTGTTTCTGTTGTCAAGATCTTTCTCATTTGTCTCCTCTTCTCCACTCCTATTACAAAGGTCACATCAGACTGAATTCATTGCATTTTTTGATATGATTATTATGAAAGGGGGTAGATCTGGGAAACACTGTAGTTATTATTCACTTAGATTTGATGATCACAAGCTTTTGACAGTCTTTCATACTATTCTTGCAGAAAAGATCGAAAGAGTAAGCTAGATGACAGACCAGTTGGCTGAATTCAGAAGTGATTTTTAAACTAGTTGAAGGGCTGGACTCAAAGAGCCCATTAATGGTTCAATGTCAACTTGGAAGGAGGTATTAAGTAAAGTACTACAAAGATCTACATTTGGACTATGCCACTGAACATTTTTTATGGAAGACTTGGCTACCGACATAGATGGCATGTTTGTCAAATTTGCAGATGATACAAAACCAGGAGGGATAGCTAATATACTAAATAATAGTAATGATAATATAGATATTATGCAATAGTGATAATACAGATATTTATATAGCAACTTTAGGTCTGTAAAGGATTTCAATATCATACTATATCAGTGTCTAAAGATAATTCTGTATGAAGATTGAATGAAAGAAGTAGGGATATTTATTCTGGAGGAGAAAAGACTTAGGGGTAGATGTGATAACTTTTTTCATATTTTTGAAAGATTATCATATAGAAGGGGAGCAGACTGTTCCTTTGCTTTGATCTGGAGAGTAGAATCAATAGCCATAAGTCAAAGTTGAAGAAAAACCAGACTTAAGTTTGATATAAGAGCTTTTTATCCAAAAGTAAAATATGGGCTGTCTCTGGAGATAGAGAGTTACAGCAAAGTCAGAATGATGATCTGCTGGATAAGTTGTAGGTGGGGTTTTTGTTCCAGCATGAGTAAAACTAGGTGGCCTTAACTATTACTTAATTAATATTTAATTATTATTAATTGAATGTTTTTTTATGATTACTTAACTCTAAGAATCTGCAGTTCTCTAATTCTGGAACATTACAAAAGATGGGGAAACAGACATAAGGCATTCAGGAGTAGAGATTGATTCTGTTATGAGGTTTTAACCCATCTAGGAACTTTGTATACAGTTCTTGCTAAAATAGAAACTCACTGAATAACAGTGAATGCACCAGGCTGGAATGGAGAGTGTCCATACTCTCCATGAGTGGCTGAGAATCCCTCTAAATAAACAAAAGGAAAACAGTGTCTGTCAAAATGTCACATGAGCCTGAACCAGTCTAGAAGAGTTCACACAGAAGTCCCCCAATGCAACCAATCCCAGGCACCCATGTAGAAAATTCTAGCTGACAGAGAGGCCCCTCACCAACACTGTCTGCCAGGGCTGAATCATGATCAAGCATAACTGGAGCTCTTTGAAAAGAGATGATGGAGCAGAATGATGAGGATTCCCTAAATGCAGGATGGCCATCTCTCCACCCTACAACCTATCCCATGCTGTATAAAATGTCTGAGCCCATGTCAAACTGAGCACCGCCAATTAGGATGAAAAGCTAAAATAAATAAATAATAATATAAAATTTAAAAGGAAAGAAAGAAAAGAAGAAGAAATCCACTTGGCCCAGCTAAACATTTAGTAATATAGAGGCATGTAGACAGAACTTTTTAAGCTTCCATCAAGATATATGGTGCCATGTACACATAGTTAGAAATTCGCTTTTGCCCCATCCTATGGACCCAAGCAACCATTTGATCAGATTACAATATAGGACTGATAGCAGATATGTCAGTGACTGATTGGTCTAGAATGTATGTTGCCCCCAACAGGGAGATATTCAGGTTTTGAAAATTCATCTGAGTTTGGATTCAGCCTGAAAATTGTCACCTACCTAACATCAATGTAACTTTTCTGAGCCACAGTTTCTTCAGCATTTAACCCAGTTGTACCTGACAGGGTTGTTATGAGTCAAATGAAATCCTCTATGAGAAAGTGCTTAATAAACTATTCAAATAAGAGAGGCATAAGGTGAAATAAGGAAATTTCTTATTGCATAACCATTGGTGGTTCTATATTTCCCCTTGAAATGGTACATAATACCACACCATATTAAAGGGTTATAGAAGGTTTTAAGAGAAAAAGTCAGTGTGGTAAGTGGAGAGACTACTGCCTTTGAAGTCGGATAGACATGGAGTTCAAGACGTATCATTAACACAAACTAGCTAGAGGGAATGTCATAGTGGTTCTGTAGAAAGATTGGTGGCTTTGAAATCAGAGGACCTAGGTATGAATTCCAACTTGGTTACTTAGTACTTGTGTGTTCTTTAAAAAGTCACTTATCAGGGTGGCCAGGTAGCACAGCAAGTAAGAGCACTGGCCCCAGAGTCGGGATGACCTGGGATCGAATCCAGGCTCTGATACTTAGCAACACACCCAGAAATAACTGGCCATGTAACCTTGAGCAAGTTACTTAACACCAATTGCTTTAAAAAAAAATTTAATAAGTCACTTATTGAGATTCAATCTAGCAGACTCAGTCTGTCACATTGTTCTGGACTACTTGCCCAATACAAGTGTCACAAATACTTAGGCTCCTTAAGAGTCTACTCATAGTGGAAAATCTTTAATAAATTTTTCTTTTCTTAAAAAAAGTCACTTTGCATAGAGCACTGGCCCTGGAGTCAGGAGGACCTGGGTTCGGATCCAGATTCAGACACTTAACACAAAAAATAGCCATGTGACCTTGGGCAAGTCACTTAACCCCGATTGCCCTCCAAAAAAGTCTGTTATCTCTCTGGGGCTCAGTTTCCTCATCTATAAAATGGAATTGGACAAGATGGTCTCTGAGTTCCTTTCTTCTCCTTAATCAATTGGTGTATGACCCTGGGCAAGTCATCTAATTTAGAAGAAGTGCCCCCAGGATATGCTACAGAATTCCTGATCTGAATTGGTGGGGAGTTAGAGTTCTCTACACATTGACAAAAATCACAAATCCAGGTCCTTTCTCTTCCCTTAAAAAATAATAATTCTAAGACATTTTTTTATAGTGACCAGAGTACTAGCCTTAGCATCAGGAAGACCTGGGTTCAGCTCCCACCCTCATACTGGTTGTGACCTTAAGTGAGTAACTGAAGAAGAAATATCTAACAAGTGTAGAAAGAAGGTAAAATAGATGGTCCTAACAAAATGTTGTAAGTGATGAGGTACAGGCTCTGGGAACCTCCCTTGGACTCTTAATTAAATCATCCCATTTGATGAGGCATTTGCATGAGTCAATAAGCCTTACATTGTGGCTGGGCCCAGACCTCTAGCCTAGTTACTAACTGCTAACTAATAACTCTAGACTAGCTACTGACCTTGCCCTCCATTGTTCATCTACTTCCCACCCTTGAGCCTATCAAAATATTGATCCACCCTTGAACTGGGCTAACCCACCATTGTCTATAGCCTCCAGTGACTTCTCACCCTTAATCACTCATTGACCTCACTAACTCCTCCTGAAGACCCTCCCCAAACTCCTCCTCTAGACCACTCCTAGATTTCTCCCACAACCTTCTGTATATAAGACCCCATCCTGTCTTCATGTTTCTGAGAGCACCATAGAAGAGGGAGAGTGACATAGCATTACTCTGTGTCTAATACAAGCGAACTTTTAATATACTTTACTTCTTTTTGGCTGAGAAGACTTGAATCAAATTCATTCCGCAGGACCTGGCTTGCTGGTATTTTTGGATCTCCAGAGCAACCCAAACCCTCTTTATGGGAAACCTCTTCAGTAAGGACTATTTGTTGTCTGTGGATACAACACAGCTGGAGCTTTATCCAAATGGTAACTTCAACCATGCTGTCTTATATTAAATGTACTTTAGCAATTCTAAAAATATTTAGAATATTTTTATCACCTCCTCTTTTTTCTTGTAAATAAATAGGGAATATTATTCCAATAATCCTTCCAGTTGCATGGCATATGTTCTTCTCCCAAAATACCACTTTTTCTCTGGCTGATTAACCTCCCCCTATCTAAGTTGCCAAGAATGCTGCTGCTTGACTATGTACTGTAAGTGGGCCTAATGAGTTAAAGAAACCAAATTTGTGCCCTACGAAACTAAAACTGCTATCAGAGAAGTCTTCCTTAGCATGCTGAGATATATGTGTATGTATATGTATGTATACGTGTGTATTTTTTCTTTTTAGTTTAGATATTCAAGATACTTTAACTCCCCTGTCAGCAGGTCCAGCTGGTGAGTAAGATTCTCCCTGGGTTCTTCAGGAACCCAGGTTGAAAAATTTCCCAATCTTTCTTAACATCTTGGGGTCAATTCTTTAAGATAAGTTGTAGACTAATTATGGATCTTCTGATAGGAGGAGCTTTCTTATTTGGCATTTCCTATATCAATAGAATCATATCACAAGTCTGAGCCAAAACAACAACAAAAAGTTAGACATATTTAGAAACACATTTCAGTCCTGAAGATAGGACAACATTCCTAACACTTGAGTGACAAACCACCAAGACAAAGTAAATAAACTTATCTCCCAGGTAGGGTTGACCCTTCCCAAAGATACAGATATTTTCTCTCAGTGCCAGACTGTAGGAAATTTTTGTCATTTTAGTCACGTCTGACTCTTTGTGACCCCATTTGGGGTTTTCTTGGTGAAGGTACTGGAGTGGTTTGTCATTTCCTTCTCCAGCTCATTTTACAGATGAGGAAACTGAGGCAAACAGGGTGAAGTGACTTGCTCAGGATCATATCATTAGCAAGTGTCTGAGTCCAGATTTGAACTCAAGATGAGTCTCCTTGACACTGTCTATAGCACCACCTAGCTGCCCCCTCAAAAACATGAAAACCCAGATTCAAGTTCTATTCCTGCTGTATAATCATTTTATGACACTGACCTTGAGCTTAACCTCTTAGTCACTTAACGTCTTAGTGCTAATCAAACAGGATTAGCTTTCCCTAAAAAGGCTACAGACCGATTGTCCAGCTTTCAGCTTCCCAGTCACCTAAGGGCATAAAAGTCCGTTTTCTATACAGTCAGGGCCTCTTTTACTTGATGAATTTCTGAAGATGATGAAAGCTACCATATGATGTCCCCAAGACCTGATGCATATTCTCAGGGAGACAAGGTGGGAGAGGTGTCCAGAAAAGCAAAGTGCTGCCTTATCCTTGCTACATAGCTTTGCCATATTAAGACAAAGTAAATCTTTTGTTGATGGTTTAATGACTTGGGAATGTCTCATTTCATCCCAACATTGAACTTGAACTAAGAGAATGCTGGTATTAGGCTGCCTTTAACACCTTCCCAGTGGGCTACTTCTTGAAAACAGCTTCCCTATCTTCCTATCCCATATTTCCCTTATCTGTCCATCCTAAATAACATTACCTTTTATGCTGCCTACCCTGCTAGTTTGTAAACTCCAAAGAAAAAACAGAGACTAGTTTTGTGCTTTTGCCCCCCTTTTTTGCATCCTGACTTTGTGCAATGCTCAACACATAGAAAGTACTTACTCAATGGTTATTAATTTATTCATTGATTGGTGCTAATATTGACAGACATTTCATTTAAACACATGGAATGTTTCTGAAGTCAGATTGAAAGGAACAAATGTTTACATTTTCAGTGTGAGTGTTTGGGCTTGATTTATTGTTTTGTTGATCATCTAGACTTAAAGGAGTGATAGAAAAATATTAGTAATTCAGATTAAACCTAAAAGTGAATCAGTTTTCTCTTTCTCTTTCTTTCTTTCTTTCTTTCTTTCTTTCTTTCTTTCTTTCTTTCTTTCTTTCTTTCTTTCTTTCTTTCTTTCTTTCTGCTTTTTGGAGGGCAGTTGGTGTTAAGTGACTTGCCCAAGGTCACATGGCTAGTTTTTGTGTTAAGTGTCTGAGGTTGGATTTGAACTCAGGTCCTCCTGACTCCAGGGCTGGTGCTCTATTCGCTGCACCACCTAGCTGCCCCAGTATAGTTTTTCTTCCTTTTCCCTAGAAAACGGGTAGTTAAACATTTACCAGCACAGCCCCAGTAACTTTACAAAGTGTTTGACCATGAAATAAGCCAGGAGTTGGGGAAAAGAGAATGATCAGAGGGAGAAGGCAAATGGGACAGGAACAAAGTAGACATAAAATGTCTTTGCTGAGCACTTTGTTTTCATAAACTCCTTGGGGTGATGCTTTTACATTCATTGTAAAGTCAGCAGAATTGTGATCTTCTTTTAGCAATTACAGAATAATCAGTCATCTATGTCATAGAATTTGAAGGGCCTCTCAGAGACATTTTCTTGCCTCCAATGTCTACCCAACTGGATAAGAGATGCTTGAAACACCTTCTCCCCGCAATCCCTAAATTCTAATCCAGAAATGTGAATGTCCTCCCTTAGGTTGATATCTTTTAAAATGTAAATGTTTCTGGGAAGGGGTAGGCCCAGTTCCTCATAGACAGTAAGCCAACCTGCTTAGAAGATTCCCAAGGAAGCAGGGCCAGTACATGCTAGTTCAGCTTAGCTCAGATCCCTCTGGCCTTTCCCAGACTCCCTCCCTACTAAGGCCTTCTCCACTGAGGTTATCTTTTACCTACCCTGAGTATATCATCTATGTTGGTTCTTGTCCTTCCTTCTCGAAGAGGACCAAAATGACATCACTAGGTAGAGTCAAACTTCAGTGTGACTGACTGTGGCTGATCAGACCAACACAAGCTCGGAATGCTGTGCCACGGGTCAGCAAAATAGTCCATGGGAACGTTTGGGGTGGATTCTCTACATTTATGCATCTTGTGTTTCTTTTGAGTTATTTCAATTCTACTTTGCTCATAGAGCACAACACCTTCTCTGATGAGGGTACACCATGTTGGGTGGTCCTGTGCCAGTGTCTCCCATGTCCCGCAATCAGATCCAGAATTCTTAAGAGAGACCTTGAGAGTGTCTTGTATCACTCCTTCTGACCTCTGTGTGAAGGCTTGCCCTGTGTGAGTTCTCCATAAAATAGTCTTTTTAGCAGGTATACAACACCTATGTGCTATCTGCTTTGTTATTTACATGCCATGTCTATGATTGGAATGTGCAATCCTTGAGGCCAAGGACTGACTTTGCCTTTTTCTTCCCAAGTATTTAGCACAGTGCCTGGCCCACAGAATTGCTTAATAGATACTTACCAAATGACTAAATCCCAAAAAACCTCTGCAGAGGTTAAAAACCATTGCACTGCAAGCTATTGATTATCCCAAATCTTGAGCTGACTATATCTTTCTTCTGGCTTTCCTAGTATTTTCTATCTAGTTTTGGTGTTCTTGGCATTCATTCCTTGGTTTGTTATTCTTGACATCTGATCTACGGAGGACTAGAACCTATGGTGTGAGGGCTTGCTGAACCCTTTTCAGGGCCGCTCATCCACTTTTGGTGTCCACCTGCTGTCCAACTCTCACCTGTGGCTCCAAGAAGCTGTAGGATGCCCAGCAGCCACACCCTGATAAACCATCTACTGAGATAGGCTAAACCAGGTGAAAGGTAACCACCAGGCCTCAAACCCATCAGTGAGTTAGGAGGATGTCTACTCCAAGAAGGTGAAGACTTCCCCCAGCAGAATGGGCAGATGAGAACAATTTGTTTCAACAGCTGTGAAGGCAGCTGAAGCAGGGGCTGTGGAGTGCTTAGAGCTTGGTCAGACATTAAAGAAGCCAAGGTCACTTACTGCATCCCCGGTCACAACCAGTTGTCTTGACTTTTATCCTGCCACTGAACCCTGGAAGATAGAATGAGGCTGATGACTTTGTGCAACTCTGCCTCACTTAAATTCAATTCATACACAAATCAAGATATCACACTGTGATGTCATTGGTCCTCTCTGGAAATGAAGGACAAACAACAGCAATAACTTTCTCATCAGCATCTTTAACGTTGACTTGGTGGGAGTGGCCCGTGCCTCAGGTCAACTTCATTCCTACTCTCAACCCACCTGCCAATCATCAAGGACTACAGCCAAACCTTACCCAAGGCTAAGTCATCAGTCTTTGCCGCACCTATTATCCTTCAAGCCTTGCCATTTCCTGGTAGGACATAGTAGTTAACATATTAGGAACCTAGATTTAGAGCTGAAATCTCAAGGACCATATCTAGTCCAACATCTATGTTTTATAAATAAATAAGCTATGAGTCAAAAAGGATAAATCCAGCATAATGGGAAGCATTTACCCTAAAACACTTCAGTGATCTGCCTTTAACACCAAGGTAGGATGGTGTCATAGATTGCTGGAATGAGACTCAAGAGGTTTTACTTTTCTGATGGCTAGTTGCATGACCTTGAACAAATCATTTCTAGTTCAAGGTCATATAGCCAGAGGCAGGATTTCAACCTCAGTCCTATGATTCTAGATCTTTCCTCTGTATGGAGGATGGAGTAGTGTTATCACACTTGAACAAAGACACAGAGGAAACAGTAGGGAAAATGTGGGTAGAAGGGTGAAAAAAAAGAGAAAGTTGGGTTTACAGATGACACACTTTGAAATTTTGTTGAGCACTGGTGCTTTCAACAGCTACTGGGTTATTTTAATATGAACCTCTACAACTTACATGGGGAAGATTAAGGAGTAAAGATAGAATTTTCTCTGTATTTAAGTGAGTATACTATTTTTTTGAGGCAATAAGGGTTAAGTGACTTGCCCAGGGTCACACAGTTAGTAAATATCTGAGGTTGGATTTGAAATCAGGTCCTGCTGATCATAGGGCTGGCACTCTATCCACTGTGCCACCTAAGTGCTCTAAGGGAATACATTCTTTTTTTTTTTTTGGAGGGCAATTGGGGTTAAGTAATTTGCCCAAGGTTACATGGCTAGTTTTTTTTGTGTGGGTGTAAAGTGTCTGAGGCCGGAACCGAACTCCGGTCCTCCCGACTCCAGAGCCGGCCCTTTACTCACTGTGCCACCTCGCTGCCCCTAGTGAGTACATTCTTAACATCCTTTAGGGACCAGAGTGGACACTTAAATCTTTGAACACTTTTCCACAAGAATTGACAGTACTTTCAAAATTTTATTTAAGAGCATTCACACCAGACAAGTACATAAGAACAATACCTAGAATCATTCTTTAATGTGGAGTGTGGGGGAACTGATCATGCAAAAAACTGAGAAACAAAAACACGCAGATTGGTCTATGAAAAGAAGAGCCATTAAAATGACTTCCTAAAGCAGAGGTTAAGTCTGCTCTGAGTTCTAGAGGGTCAAATTCCTACTTCCAACATTTTGCCCAATTTTTCTAAATTGTGGCTAAGGAACCACAATTATATGGCATACAGATTCACATTCTCATCAAACAAGGAGAATTGTGGAACAGAAGAGAGCAGTGGCTAAACTCTTAGACCCTTCCAACAATGGCATATTGAACTTTTCTCTGAGTATACAAAAGAAACACATATTATGTTATCATAGATTTAGAAATAGAAGGGCTTGGGGCAGCTAGGTGGTGCAGTGAATAGAGCACGGGGCCCTGGAGTCAGGAGGACCTGAGTTCAAATCCGGCCTCAGACACTTAACACAAAAACAAGCCATGTGACCTTGGGCAAGTCAATTAATCCCAAATGCCCTACCCTCCCCCTTTCAAAAAACAAAACAAACAAACAAACAAAAAGAAATAGAAGGGCTCTTGGAGCTGTTTAGTTCAACCTCCTCATTTTATAGGTAAGGAAACTGAGGCCCAGAAATGTTAAGTGACTTGTACAGTATGACATTGGTTTCCACTAAGAACAAGTGTTCAAACCTAGGTCCTCTGACTCTAAAGCTAGTGTTTTTTCCCCCAATCCCTAGTGTTAATTATTTGGCCTGTTTTAAATGCAAACAAAATGAACTTTTCCTTAGTGATGAGGAAAGAAGCAGGCCCCCAGACCACTTTTCATCCTAGAATATTAAAACAAAAAGAGAATTTAATTCAGTCTCTTTATTTTATACATGTAGGAAGTGAGTAAAGTTCAGAGAAGAGAAATGATTTGTTCAAGGTCATACAACTAGCTATCAGAAAAGCAAAACCTCTTGAGTCTCATCCCAGCAATCTATGACACCATCCTACCTTGCTGTTAAAGGCAGATCACTGAAGTGTTTTAGGTAAATGCTTCCCATTCTGCTGTACTAATACTTACTGCTACTAATTGTGTCATCATGTACATGTTGTATAGTATGAACTTCTTATTTCCATAAGTTTCTCTTGAAGGATGCACCTCTGTTAACCTCTTTGAGTTTGTTTACTTGTATATTAAGTGGAAATCATGGTATCTATACTACCAGTCTTAAAGAATTGTTATGAAGCTCAAATGAGATCATTTCCATGAAGCACTTTGCAAACTTGAAAATGTTATATGAGTGCCAATCATTGTCATGATTATCATCTTTTATTTCAACGTAAATGTGCCAGGGAGACCAATTCACTCTCTAAAGGATTAGCTGACTTCGTACTCTATGTGATTAACTGAAATAGGTGCTAAACATAGCAGCATTGTGAAACAAACTAGGAAAACAATAATTTCTTATAAAATTTTGATAGGTTGCATAAAACTGAGTAGTGATTTTGGCCTTGAGTAGATTTCCTCTTATCATTTACTGACGATACTCTTTATTTATCTCCATGAAATTTCATGATTACGTGGGACAGAGGAAAGAGGGAGAATTTAAGGGTGCAGCCAGTGATAAGAGAACATGACTACCACCCAAGTCATCCCCTTCACAGTGAATCCCCACAAGATCAGGGTAAAGTGGCAACAGCTGATTTATGGATTGACCAGGAAACCTGCTGGTTGGAGCACCATAATACAGGTCAAGCCTGGGAAACAAAAGGTATGTTCAAAACCATACATATGGCACACAAATGTGGCAAGTGTCAACTTTTCACTGCCCTGGGCAACTTGCTTTTTTTTTTTGTTAAGTTGCATAGAAGATGCCGGTCTGAATTGGTACAGAGAGTTTCCTTATGAAATAATGAAGAGTGAAATGAGCAGAACCAAGAGAACATTGTACACAGTGACAGCAATATTGTTCTAAGAACAACTTTGAATTACTAGGTCATTTTGAGCATTATAAATACTCAAATAAAATACAAAGGATTTATAAAGGAATATGTTATCTACCTCCAGAGAAAGAACTGATGAATAGAAGTATGTACAACATGGTTTTACATATATACATACTTAATTTAATATATACATTCTTAATTTGTACATACATACGCACATATATATATCCACACACATATATACATGTACACACACATATATATATTGGCGTCTAATGGTAGCCTTCTCTAGGGCAAGGTGGAGAGGGAGGGAGAGAAAAAATAAAAAGTACACAGCAGAGAACAAAAGAAAACTTAGAGGGGCAGCCAGGTGGCTCAGCGAGTAAGACCACCGGCTCCAGTGTCGGGATGACCTGGGGATCGAATGCCAGGCTCAGACACTCAGCACCACACCCAGAAATGACTGGCCGTGTAACCTTGATCAAGTTGCTTAACCCCGATTGCTTAAAAAAAAAAAGAAAACTTAGAAGGACTCACAGAAAAGCAGAACAGCTTTGAAAATGATGTGTAATATTTATCACATAGTTTTTCCAGAAAAAAAAAAGCAAGCAGTTGAAATGGAAATTTATGGTTTTATATTGATTTTTCTTTTTATGTTGTGTATATTCAAGAAAATGTTTTCTTTTTTTCTTTTTTGCACTTAAGTTCAAAATTAATAGAATTTCCTTATGTGGGGCTTCCTTATGCTGAATAAATAACAGGTCCAGTCCCAGTCCAGTTACGGGTTTACCAAGGATTTATTTACTTTAGAAGGATCTTTTTACTAGGGAGCCCTGGTACAGGCCAACCCTGGAAAATAAACTTTGCATGCCCCTATATAGGTATATGCAAATCTAACAAAGAAGTAACATAGTTGCTACTCCTAACTTGGCCCTAGGAAAAGTTTACCTCATAAAAGTAGACTTTTTCAGACTCCTAGAACAAGATTCAATTATCTGAGGGTCTCTAGCTTTAACTATGTGATTTCCCTTGCCAAGCTACCGACAACAGTCTCAATGTAAGTGAGCCTGACCACATGGAGTCTGGTGGGGGCCTTGAAATTTCTTAATCTTTTTCCTATTTTCCTTTGGATTTAGAGAAGGGAGAGTCTTTTCAACTTCTTGTTTCTTGAGTTCCCATTCTTCATCTCTTTGATCCAATGACAGCCCCTTCTCCTGGGCCATTAATCGGTAGGCCTGACATTCAACCTCGGCCCTAGAAAAGAGAAGAAAAAGGACGGTCATTTACCATTTCAAAAGCACATCTGAAATTATTGCTCTCTTGTCGCTGAAGATAACTCAGGCTAGGTAAAGCAGTGAATAAAGAATGAGGCTTGGAGTAAGGAAGATCTGAGTTGAAATTTGGCCTCAGACACTTCCTAGGCATATGACCTTCAAGTAAGTCACTTAACTCTCTTTGCTTCAGTTTCCTCAACTATAAAATGTGTATAATAACACCACCTACCCAGAATGACTGTTGTAAGGATCAAATGAGATAATATTTGTAAAGTGCTTAGCACACTGCCTGGCTTTTATAATAGGTGCTATATAAATGCTTCTTTTTACCCTTCCTCTCTTCTAGTATAATAATAACCCAGTACCTGAATAGAAATAAAATAGAAGCACCCTCCAACAAAACAAAACAGAATATTCTAAAGATTTACCCAACTGGAAAGAATGGAATGCTGATTGTTTAAATCTTGATTTAACGCATTTTTTAGGCTAGATGCAGATATTCTTAATTTGAGATCTATGAACTTGTTTGCTTGAGTTTTTAAAATTCATATATTTTAATGTAATTTGATATAGCTCAACAGACTTGGTTTCCTTTGTAATCCCATATATTTTATTTTATGCATTTTAAAATCTTATTCTGAGAAGAGGTCCATAGGTTTCATCAGACTGCCAAAAGGTTCATGATGCAGAGACAGCAAAAACTCTTTGCCTAAAGTATCTCACGCTTATTATCTATGTGTACTCGTACATGTCTCTTAACTTTCCTGGGCCTCAGTCTTCTCATTCATAACATGAAGAAGTTGAACTAGATGACTTCCAACTTCTCTTCCATCACTAAATCAATGATCCTGTATGTTAAATGGCTGTAACTCTTGGCCATGTGTAACATTTTGGACACCCCAAACTGTCTTTTAGATATGACAAATGTTCAGGCAAAAATCAATCACTCTACATGTATTAAGCCCTTACTCTGTTCCAGGCATGGTAGTAGGCACTGGAATACAAATATAAAAGTAAAACAGTTCCTGCTTAAAAGGAGATTATAATCTACTAAAGGGATTCAGCATAGTCAAAGATAAGTAAAGATAGAGTTTATATATATATATATATATATATATATATATATATATATATATATATATATATATATATACACATACACATACACATACACACACACAATCAGGGCAGTTAAGTAGTAAAGTGAATAGAGTACCAGGTCTGGAGTCAGGAGAACCTGATTCAAATCTGGCCTCAGACACTTACTCAACATGTGACATTGGACAAGTCATTTAATCCCGTTTGTCTCAGTTTCTCTTCTGTAAAATGAATTGGAGAAGATAATGATAAACAATTCCAGTATCTTTGCTAAGAAAACCCCAAATGGGTCACAGAGAGTTGGACACAAGTGAAAATGACTCAACAGCAAAATACAAAATCAAGGAGAAGGTGCCATTATCAACTGGGAAAATCAAGAAAAGTTTCTTGAAGGAGGTGTCATTTGAGCTGAATTTTGAGCTAAAGGTTACAAGAGGTAGAAGTGACACAGGGCAGCATTCTGTGCATAGGGAAACCTGGATGAACACACTGAAGTATGAGATGAGATGTTATATAAAAGTAAAATAGTCTGATTGAATCATAGAATGCATGTGGATGAATATGTCATTGGTCTAGAAAGATGTGTTGAAGCCAGAATGTGAAGGTCTTGAAAGGCCAAACAAAGGATTCTATACTTTATCCTAAAGGCAATTAGAATTCAATCAATCATTTAACTAATAATCATATTAAGCACATACTATGTGGCAGGCAGTATGCTAAGCAACGGAGATACAAAGACAGAAATGAAATGGTCCCTGCCCTCAGAAAGATTACATTCTATCAGGGAGATGTGCAAGTATATACAAAACAACGGGCAGGCATTTTGGAATAGAGGGCACTAACTTTCTGGGACATAGATGTTCCATGATCAGACCTATGGTTTAGAAATACCAATTTGCCAGCTGTATGAAAGAGGAATTAATGAGGGGAGCTAAGTTTTGTGCATATAAATATGGAGTCTGATATTTTGAATCACAAATAGAAATTATTAAGATTTACAGCTGTGGTTCTCAAACTTAGCAAGGTGGATGGTTCACAACACAATATATTCTTTGCTGTGAGGAATCAGGTGAAGGAATGCTGAAGAAACATCAGTATTACAACATTTAGGATGTCATTGGCATGGCTACCTTCTTCAGTGCTTACTCATTAAAAGTGTATTTTAAAAGTTTAATCTACTAACTTAATTAGAATTTTATTCTTTGAGAACACATCTCTAGAGATATAATGGAACTCAGTAAAAAAAAATGTATTTGTTTTACTGAATTTTGCCTAATGCTTAGCTGTTCTGGAATAGATCCATTCTAAAAAGCAAGGAACCAAAGACATCAAATAAGAGGGGAGGGAGAGGACCTATTTGTATGAAAATATTTGTAGCAGCTTGTATTGTGGTGGGTAAGAATTGGAAATTGAGGGGATGTCCATCAATTGAGAAATGACTGAACAATTTGTGGTATATGATTGTAATAGAATATTATTGTACTATAAGAAATGACAAGCAGTCTGATTTCAGAAAAACCTGGTAACACTTACAGGAGCAGAGTGAAGTGAGCAGAACCAGGAGAACATTGTACACAGTGACAGCAACATTGTATGATGATCAACTGTGGATGACTTAGCTATTCTCAGCAATGCAATGAACAAAGACAACTTCAAAGGACTCATGACGAAAAATGCTCTTTGCCCCCAGAGAAAGAACTGATAGTATTTGAATACAGACTGAGTCATATTATTTTCCCCTTCCTTCCTTCCTTCCTTCCTTCCTTCCTTCCTTCCTTCCTTCCTTC
>NW_027187316.1:3743971-3777529 GCF_028583685.1 Petaurus breviceps papuanus
CTCTCTCTGTCTCTCTCTCTGTCTCTCTGTCTCTCTCTCTCTCTCTCTCTCTCTCTCTCTCTCTCACTCTCTCTCCCACAAAATGACTGATATGGAAATATGTTTTACATGATTACACATATATGACCAATATAAGATGGGGAGGGAGGGACAAATAGAATTTGGAACTCAAAACTTTAAAAAAATGTTAGGGGCAGCTAGGTGGTGCAGTGAACAGAGCACTGACCCTGGAATCACAAATGCTGCCTCAGACACTTAACACTTACTAACGATGTGTCTTTGGGCAAGTCAATCCTAATTTCCCTGCCTTCCCCTCTCCAAAAAGCCAAAAATAAAATATTATTAAAAATAGAAAGCAGGGAACATTTATACTTATAAATATGCAGAGTAAAAATAATAATATATATATATATATGTGCATTAATGTGATAGATAAGTTTGTGAATTTTGTCCCCTGAAGGCTCTGCTACCAGGTATTCAAAAATAAATAGTCCCTTTTGCTCTAGAAGGAAGAAAAGAAAGGATCCATATAGAGAAAGTAAAGGTGTGACAATCATTGAGTAAATTATTTAACTTCTGTAGGTTTCAGAGTCAGTCCTCACTTGTGAAGTGAAGAGGCTGGACTAGATGTTCTCCAAGGTTCCTTACAGATACAACTTTCTATGACATCTCCAATACCAAGTCAGGGGAGAAAATTTGTTCAAAAAGTAGCAAGCTTTGTCCTAAGTAAAGTGAATTGACTGGTTAATCAAGCCCAATTTACTTGAGGTGAATAGCTTTTCAACTCACCCCAATTAAACAACACTGTTAGAAAAATTTGCTATATCTATCTCTTTTGTCATTGAATCAGGGTCAATATTCCTTACTCTTACCTCAAAGTCACCCTGTGAGAATTAAGTAAAAACTTTTAAAATGTGTTTTTAATCCATAAAAACAAACAACAAAAAAAGTCTCCCCAGAAATTTTTTAAAATTATTGAATAATTTTAATATTGTCAATAGTGCCATCATCCTACTGAAGTAAAGAGTAGGAAGCAGGACTGGGCCTGTGTCTTCATTGGCATAAAGAATTCCCAGATATTTTCCCTCTAATAATATATATTGGCAAATTTGGAACTCAAAATTTTGTTAAATGAATGTTAAAAATTGTTTTACATGTAATTGGGAAAGAAATAAAAATTTCAAAAACAAACAAACAAGACCCAATATATATTGGCAAGTTTCCTTGCAACTTATAATTTCAAAATTGCCCACAAAAATGATGTGCTTGATCGACCTGCCCCAGACCACACAGTTAGTGTGTGTCAGAAGTAGAACCTGAACCCAGGTTTTTCTTAGTCCTATCAAGATACTAGAAGACATCCTGTTTTCCAGAGCTAAGGCCCAGCAAGCAAGCTGTGCCCTGAGCGTGGCATACTAACAATCCTTCACGTCCACCCTCTGGATGATCTCACCCTATGGCAAATTCATATAATTATTGTATTGCTTTGACCAGTACCCAATGTTCTCTGAGATCAGACAAGTATTGAAGAGTACCCATGTTCCAGTCATGAGACCCTATTATGAAACAAACTTGTCTCATTGTTACCATTACTCCTCATTGTTAGGGCTACAGCTCACTGCATAGCCATTGGCATAACTGCCTCAGGTGTCCCCACTAAGGACAGGGCCCCAGCACATGTGCAAGCTAATTCTTTCACTTTGGAATTAAACTTCTGTTTGATTACTGCCTATCCTGCATCTAGCCTGCTCTGTTTGACTCTGGCCATTCACAGGTTAGAGGCCAGTTCAGTCCAGTTGACAGCACCAAGGAAAGTTCTGTATCCATTCAGTCCCATTGCTTCTCACTGTATTGAAGTTATGATGCAAAAGTGTACTTTTCAAAACTACATTTGTTTTCTATCTTCTCTCCCAACCACCTAATCTTTTCTTTTCCCATAGTTCTATGATTTTACTTTATCACACTGTACATGTCTTCTAAAATGTGACTGATGGTAAAGTCCTCATGATTAATGGGAAAAGATAATATCTTATAAGTGTCATATTTATAGATGCCATATTTTATATCTAAACTTAGGAACGTTTCCTGTTGGAAAATTGTAACAAATATAATTATGCAGTTCCTATCTTTGACAGGATCACTTGTAAAAAGCCACAGGTTTTTGCAGGCCATCCAATCAAAAAAAATATTTTTTGACCATACTATACAATAGAGACAGTCCATAGAATATTAGAGATGTAAAAGACCTCAAAGTTTCATTTCTCAAACTTTGTTCCATAGAAGCCTAGGTACACACATACACACACACACCATTTTAATAATAGACAATAGATAGCCATGTTCAGCCAACTATCTGCATTGCTGTCTAAAGGCATATCACATATGCCTTCATCCAACTCATATAAAAATTGATTTTGTAACTGAAACAGTCCCTAACCTCAAGGACCTTACATTCTACTGGGGTCATGCAACATGCATCCAGATAAGTAAATACAAATCCATCCAACATAATTTCAAAAGAGAAAGAAAAAACTTCTGCTCCAATTAACATATTCATGAAAATAAGTAACAAAATGATGCTTTGAGTTATTAGGCTGTAAAACCTTAAGGGCAAAGATTAACTTGTTTATCTTTAAATGACAATGACCCACATAGTGGATCAATAAATATTTGTTAAATAAATGATCCTATGCCTCATTGAGAATCATCAATAATATCCTTCATATTTGAACTGGCACATTACAATTACTTGTATCAAAGCTATCAAGGTCAGTCAGTTCTTTCTTTGAAATGTTTCTTATATTTAGTTTTTCTTTTCCAGTTCCCTTGACCTACACAATCCAGGCTCTTCTCTCTTCATACCCAAACTATACTGCCTCAAAACCTCTTAACCAATATCCCTGGAGTTAGGCTAAACTGGATTTTAATCATGTCTGTAATACTCACTAACTGTGAGACCATGAGAAAGTAATTTCGACTCTCTGGGAATCAATTCCTGATCTTTACAATTGGGATAACAAGACTCATAATACCTCATCAGGTTGTGGTAATGTGTGTTAGTCCCTTTACAGACCTTAAAGTGCCATGTGATATTACAAAGGAAGAATACATTTCTGAGACAGAAAGGGCCATGATAGCATTGGACCAAAAATAATTGACCAAGATGCTGAGTGGTCCTTAAAAATATGCGGTTTCAGAGATGGAGGAGGTAAAGGGAGAGCTAGCATTAAAAAAAACAACAACAACAAACAAACCAGCACTTCACCTATTGGGGAAGAGGAAGGGATTTTCTTTGCCCCTCATCCCGCCATTGATCATGGTGTCTGACCGTGGAATTATTTACCCAGACAAAGATAATTGTATCCAGTAAGACATATACTCCAGACATGGATACAGAAAGGTAATCAACTCAAGACCAACGCATATTCAAAGAACATAATTTTTTTATAGAAAAGAAGAGAACTATTTATGGATTCACAAGGGAGTTCATCTGGGAAATCAAGAGTTGAGCCACAGAAAGGGATAGACCCTGGGAGCCCCAGCTGAAGAACTAAACCCATAGATATATTGTGCTCATAGGGGAAATCTGTGAAGAGTCCACAAAACAGAACAGACTTTGATATAAGTCAGTTCTAGAAGAGATTTTTTACATGTGTGCCTCACCACCATTGTACTCTTTGTTGCCACTATGCAGTTTTAGTAAATGCCTTTGCATTGAGCTAATTATGTCACCTGTCTGGTTGTTAATGCAAAGTATATAAGTGGGAACTCGTGACCTAAGCAACTACACATAGAGTACCCCAAGGTTAGCAGTTACCCAATAGGGACCCAAGCAGCTAATGTCAAGTTGTAGGGACTAGTCCAGAGAGAGTGCTACATTATTATGATTACCATACATTAAAATACCAAATCAATCTCTCTATAAAACTGATTTTTAACATGTCATTCCCATGTTCAAAAATCACTGGTGACTCCCCATTGCTTACAAGATCTCAGCATCTCTGTTCATAATCTGGCCTGTTCAACCTTTCACTATTGAAATGAATCCTTAGCTCCTAGCTACACTTGTTCCCTCATGCCACAGGTACATACATGAAAACTAGAAAACAATCTGGCAGAAATTAAGTTCAGACCAAATTTCATGCTGTACACTATAATAAGCTTAAAATATGTACACAATTTGAATATAAAACAACATACCTGAGCAACCAATTAGAAAAGGATTAGATCAAGTGACTTTCATCACTATGAGTAGGGAGAGAATTCTTAACCAAATAAGGAACAAAGGATAGAAGCAATCACAAAAGATAAAAATGATAATTTCAACTATATGAAACTGGAAAGCTTTTGCATGAATAAAATAAATTTTAGCTAGTATAATTAAGAAAAATATTTGCAACAAATATCTCTGATGATTCTCTGTTAACCAAGCTATTGAAAGACTTAACACAAATATATAAGACCCATTCTAGGGAGAAGGCCTCTGTTTTCCACCTAGCCTTCTTCGTTTTCTTCCAAGTCCCCAAAGAAGTTCCTCAATTTTAGTGGGGGGGGGGGTTTCCAAAATTTAAACAAAGAAACATACATGAGTTCCCTGCGCCTGAAGTTGAAGGGAGTTTTTGTTACATGGAGGAAGCTCATGTGACTGATGAGTAAACTAATTGAACCTATTAATATGACCATTTGTAGGATAATCACTGACTTCCCCTATTCCAGAGGCCTCTTTCCTTTCAACTTGTTTTTTGGTTAGTGGGTAGACACTAGCCTTGAAAATAAAGTAAGGAATGGAAAAATTCTGGTATTCTTAAGTATTGATGGTTTTAAATGCTTATAGTACATAGATTTCATTAGACTTATTCTTCAACTAGTTTAGTGAAAATAAATTTTAGTACCTCAATAAGCTAGTAGGAACAAGCTTGTTAACATAGGTATGATTGATAATATAGTAAGAGCAAATTTTATTACCTTAAGATAGTTTGTCAAATGAGCATAGTTGATTCCATTTTTAAGCCTCTATTTTGTGACTTTTTGAGCTCTTTTGAGTACAATGTTTTTCTATCAGTTGTTTTACAATAATAAGATAAATACGTGTGTGGTATGACAGTAAGCAACATCTGCATATTCTTGAACAACTGATGAAACACCTGTAGATCTTCTGAAAAGATAGGCTACTGAGAAAAATATTATATTCAACTTTATCAGTAATTTTGAAGTAAATTTGAAGTAACTTTTGAAGTAATTTTGAATATCAACTTATGTGGTAAATAATTATAAAACCCACCGGAGACTGCAGTCATCAGCCTGCTCCTAAATTGAGATTAGGACTGACACCCTGCTCCCTTTAAATGACTATTAAAGATTTCATTACTCTTATCTCATTTGATCCTCACAATAACACTGTGATGTAGGTGACAACATTATCTCCATATTACCTATGAGAAAACTGGACCTAAAGGAGATTAAGTGACTTGCCTAGGGTCACATATCTAGTAAGCACTTGAGAATAAAATGAAACTCACTTCTCTAGGAATGCCACACATTCTTCCTGCCCATAGATCTGTGCAATCCTCTTTGGAGTATCTCCGAAAAAATCTGGGGCATCAATGGCAGCATGCAGTATGTGGAGAACTTTGAGCACTCCTAGTCGGCCTGATTCAGCTGCAAAATGTGCTGGGGTCCAACCAACATCAGTCACCAAACAGGGCCTGGCTCCATAGGCGATTAGAAGCTTTATTATCTCAATATGTCCTTAGAAGTACAAAAAGGTGGGGGGGGGGGAAATCAGATTGGAGAAAATGCATTTCTCCCAAAAGACAATGCCAGCCCTAAGCAAAGTAGTTAAATGGATGAAAATTTTCCTTAGGAATTTCTCTTTTCTCTTTCCAGCATCTGCTTTTATTCTCCACTCCTAATTCATTACCCTCATGCTATCCTGGAAACCCAAATAAAGGGTTTTGCTTGAACTGCATCTCTACGGCTAACATTGCATGTTCCACACATTGTCTTTTTTGTTTCCAAACCCAGATGTTCCATCTTAGTTATTCAGCACCACACTGAAAGAATAAGGATCTTTTCTGAAGCTCCACAAATCATATGATGCATTATAAGTGTATCTAATCATTGAACTAATAAAAATAATTTCAATAGCTATATGATTTGGTATTACTTCCAGAAGTTAAACCTTGTAAAGCTAGCTCTTCAAAAGCTTTCCCTTTCCACTGAGATATTACACCTGAAATCTTGGGATGTGTCTGCATTAATGCAACAGCTAACTTTCTTACATGTGTGGATACTAAAAACATAACACAGCACAAGCTACAATTAAAGCTTTTCTATAAAAATATATATTTTATTAAAATAATAAACACAAACCTTTGACTATAATTACTAACATAAGAAAGTAAGGTATAGCTTAGAGCAAGATTTAAAGAAAAACAAATACTTGGTACTAATTAAGTGCATCTGTGAACATAAATTTCATCTTTTTAAAAAATCAATACCCTAAATCTACCTCTAATTTTTCTTATTCTGCTTTAAGAATGATCTTTAATATTTTCACATTGTTCTAGGTATTGAAAAATGATGGGTTTAGACCTTTCCCACCGTTTCCCACTTTAAGCTTTCTTATGAATAATAAAGAGTCATTCCCCAGTTGAAGAGTTGAGGATGATACCTAGAAAACTGAAAAGATAGAGGAGCCTTCAAAAGTGAAAGGAAAGGTAGAGAGATGGGAAAAGCTTGGGAGGATAATTCAATTTAATATACACTGACTTTAAAATACCAGGAAACATTCTGGTTGAGATGTCCAAAATGTCTCTGGGGATGAAATTCTAGAAGTGAGAAGATTGTTCAGGGTTGGATACATAAATCTTAGGCTCCTCAGTAGAGAAGGAAAAAAAAAAAAGATGGACCAGGACAAAACCTTTAGAGACACCCACTGTTATTGGGCACGACTGCAATGAAGATCTAGCAGATGAGACTGAGAAAGAGAAATTATAATATAGAAATTTGTTTTGCATGACTGCATATGTATAATTAATATCAAATTGCTTGCCTTCTCAAGGAGAGGTGAGGGAGTAGAGAAAAGAGAATGTGGAACTCAAAAAATTTTTTAATGGATGTTAAAAATTGTTTTTACATTTAACTGGATTATAAAGTATTTTTTAAAAGAGAAGGAGCAATCAGACAGGTAGAAGAAGAACCAGGAAAGGGTAGTTTCATGAAAACCTAGAGAAAAGAGACTATCAGGGAAGAAAAGATGATAGACAATGTCACAAGTTGTAGTGATCAAGAAGTGTGGAAATTAAGAAAGGACATTATATTTTGTAGCTGAGTAGTTAGTAGTTGATATTTAAAGATCACCAATGATTTTGGAGAGAGCTGTTTCAGTTGCATAATGAGGTCAGAAGCCAAACTGCAGAAAGTTATGGAGTAAGAGTCAGTCAGTCAATAAACATTTTTAAGTGCCTACTATGTACCAGGCATTGTGCTAAATGCTGGCAGATACAAAAAGGGGCAAAAGATAGTCCCTGCCCTCAAGGAATTCACAATCTAATGGAGGAGACAAGTAAACATATATGTACAAGCAAGCTATATACCAAATTAAAAAGAAATAATTGAGAGGAAAGGCACTAGTATTAAGAGGGATTTTAAGACTTCCTATAGAAGAAGGAAATGATTGGCACTTAAACGAAGCCAGATAATTCAGTAAGCAGAAATAAAGGAGAGCATTCTAGGTATAGGGAACAGCAAGAGAAAAAATGTGGTTGCTGAGAGATGGAGTGTGATGCTCATGAAACATTGAGGAAGCCAATGATCCTGGATCAAAGAGTATGTGTCAGGGAGTAAGGTATAAGAAGATTAGGAATGTAGGAAGGGTCTAGGTTATGAAGGTTTTTAAATTTCAAAGAGAATATTATATTTGATCCTGGAGGAAATAGGGAGCTGCTGGAGTTTATTGAGTGTGGAGGAGAGGGGGGAAGCATGGGGTGACATGGTCAGATGTATACTAAAAGAATATCACTCTGGTAGCTAAGTGGCAAATGTGTTGGAGTGGGGAGAGGCTTGAGTCAGGCAGTAGCCAGCAGTAGGTTATTGCAATTGTCCAGACATGTGGTAATGAGGGGTTGCACTAAAATGATGGAAATGTCAGAGGAGAGAAGGGAGCATAATCAAGAGATGTTGTGAAGATGAAATTAAGATTGGATTGAAGGAGTGAGAGATAATGAGGAGTCCAGAATAACCCTACACTTTGAGCCCGAGGAACTGGAAGGATGGAGTTGCCCTCTACATTAAAAGGGAAGAGAAGAGGAGGGGAGGGTTGAGGGGTAAAGATAATGAGGTTCATTTTAGACATACTGAGTTTAAGATGTCTACTGGACATCCAGTTTAAAGTGTTTGAAAGGAAATTAGAGATGTGAAAATGGAGGTCAACGGAGAGGTTGGCAAGATAGGTAGATTTGAGAATTGTTAGCACAGAGATGATAATTAAATCTATGGAAATTGATGAAATGACCAAGTGAAGTATTACAGAAGGAGAAGTAATTAGAGGGCATGGTCTGGAGGAGGATGCAGCAAAGGAGACTGAAGAGAAAAGTATGTGGAAGCACCTATTGTAGATGGTCTTTTGAGGATGAGGAGACATGAACATACTTGTAAGCAGCAGGGAAGCAGCCATTAGAGTATGAAAATAAATGAAAGTAGAGATGATAGAAGGAACAATAATGAAAAAATGAAGGAGTTAAGGGGAACTTGCAATACTAGTTCTCAAATTATATTACATTGTATTGTGTTAAACTGTATTATGTCATGTCATGTTATATCATATTATATCATATACAGAATATTGTGTTATATTATACTATAATCAGTAATTATCAAAAATTATTTGGTTCTAGCTTCCTACAACCTTGAGTTTGTACAGACCTGTTAAGTATACAATACCAAGAAGCAATCCAACATAGCAGCTGGTTTATAAACCCAAGACACCAACTACTGTATAGAGACTCCTTATTGCACAAAAACTGCTAGGGAAATGGGAAAGCAATCTGAGTTAATTCTAGGTAAATCTATTATAACATATATAACAATAAACTCTAAATCAACACTTGACCTAAGTATTAAAGGTCATATTGTTTAAAAAAAAGACCAAAGAAAGAAATACTTTTTGTCTAGGGGAATAATTCTTATCTAAATGTTGATGAAGATGGTCATTAAAAATAAATTTCCGCTAAATAAAATTGAAAACCTCCTGCAAATCAAAATAGATGAAGTTAGAAAGAAAACAATTGGGAAACATCTTCATAATAATTTCTCTGATATTTATCTTCATTTTCATAATGCATTTGTCTGGTATCTATCTGATAAAAGTTTAATATTCAAGATATATAAAGAATTGATATGAACGTAATAGGGGTTTGAGAACTGACTGACATCTTGGGCTTGGTATTTCATAGGTATAAGCATTCTCCTCTCATTCTAGACATAGATTTGGGACTATCAAGATCTTTGAGTTGGAAGACAGAATTAAATCATGCTATGAAGGCACACACACACACAGAGTCTGGAGGGCGACGTACTGAAAGGAAAAGGTGGGGACCTCAATAATTGAGCAACAGTAGCAATGTAGTCAGCTTCCCCAAGCGATCTTCTTCTCAGTCCTCACAAGGCTCTCCTGCTGTACCTGGCAATGCATCATGGACTGCAGCAGACAGAATCTAGGGGTAGGACACACCTGTAGAGTGACAAGAAACAAGTCCTTCTCCTTCAGAGTCCATCTCCAATGCAACCTCCTACATGAAATTTTCCTTCTCTGATGCATTCCAGTTTCTCTCTTTGGACCTCTCCATGTCCACATGGCCTAGATCTTTTTGATGATGCTTACTGCCAGAAGGTCATCTAGAGACTTAATCATCCTGAGCAGGTCTGGAGTGCTGGATTGATGGTGAGGGCAAAATTCCAGGACACTTGGATCATGGGAACAATGGATTTGGCATTCTTCTCTTCATTCCACTTGTAGTTCTCCAAGGTTAGCTGGTACTGAGAGGTTGTCACAGAAGGTGCTAATGACCTCCCAGTAGGGCTCATGGACCACAAACCATTCACAATCTCCAGGACTAGTGTTGATGACAGAGCAGAAATGTTGTTTTCCTGGTGGACTTTAGGGGGCAGCAGAGGACAACAATCAGCCTGATTGCTGTGAATCGGAGCAATGGTACAGACTCCTTCACCCTTATCTCTATTTGATCATTAAAGATACTAAGGCAAGAAGTCACAGAATTCTAGGAATAAGAGTTGGAAGGGGCCTTGGAAAAGCACTTAGTTCAAATTCTTCATTTTACAAAGAAAACAATCCTAGGAGGCTCAATTATTTCCCCCAGGTAATGCAGGCTTCACAGACCCTACTCCTGGTGTTTCATCTCTTTGGTGACACCTATCTTGATTACATTTTAATTTGGTTAATGCAAATTTGCTCTAGGAAATTTTGCTGAACCCTATGCAGCCAAGGGCTGTGATTTTGATGACTCTACAACTGTCTTTCACACAGATGGCAAGAAAACTTGCTGAATGTACAGCTCTGACCAAATCATTCTCAAAAATCTAAAGTGGTTCTCTAATGACGTTAGAGTAAAATTCTAATGCCTAGGATTTTAGTTCCAAGGCAATTTCTAAGTGTCTTTAGAAACAAATTTCATAGTCTGGTATTTAAGAGCCTCTATCATTTGGCTCCAGACAGTATAATATAGTGAAGAATATACTGCATTTAAAGTTAGATAGATCTGAATTCAAATTCTGATTCTTTCAAGTGTATGACCTTGGCTAAATCACTGTAATGGGAATGCAAATTTGGAAGATCTTCCCTGCCCCTAGGCTAAAATGCACCTGAAGCCTGGGGAGGGAGGCTTGTTTTTCAGTAGATACTTCTTGATTGGCCAGTGAGTCAATAAGGTTGTTACATTCTCTGAGCCAGGAGAAGGCTATATAAGCCCTGATGTGTAGCTTTGTTTTGGGACTCACTTTGAGAAGTGTTCTGTGATTTGATCTGAATTCTGGGAAGCCATTGTTGAGAGTCCCCCGGCTTTGAAAAACCCAGAATGTGGAAACCCAGATGATGACTGGGTATGGATGTAATGGTTGGACAGTTTGGAAATCTGTCTACTTGATGTTTCTATCTTGATAATTATGCCTGTATACTTTGAGGTTCAGGGTGCTGACCTTTTCTCCTGAACAAGGTAAACGATATATGTCTGACTGATTAAAGTAAGCTTGTTAACCCATTTTGAGTTGCTTTCCTTTAACAAAGCAGATCCAAGAACCTGTGGTAGCAGCAAACCCTGAGGACATGCTTGGGGTGCTTGCCGCTACAATCACTTATCCCCTATGGCCCCATTTCCTCATCTACAAACTAAAAGGACTGGATTAGTTACTCTTTAAATTCCCCCTTATTTTAACATCCTATGATATCTCATTTTTCTAATCTTACTTCATGTTATTCCCCTCCACATGAGATAATAATTGTTAAGTTGCTTAACCCAGTGCCTGGCACATAATAAGCATTATATAAATGTTAGCTATAATCATCATAATTGTCATTATGATCATTGTTGCTGTTAGCATTATTATTATTTTTTTGCCTTTTGAGGGCAATTGGGGTTAAGTAACTTGCCCAAGGTTACACTACTAGTTTTTTTTTTTGTGTGTGTGTGTGTGTGTGTTAAGTGTCTGAGGCCAGAACTGAACTCGGGTCCTCCTGACTCCAGGGCCAGCGCTTTACTCACTACGCCACCTAGCTGCCCCTTATTAGCATTATTATTACTATTATTGCTGTTTATATACTCCATATTCCAGTCAAACTGAACTATTTTTGTCCTCAACTTTCCAACCTCTATACATTCAGAGAGACTGTCTCTTACCCATTACCTTTCTCATCACTGCCTGTTCAAATTCTTTCCTTCCTTTAAGGCACAGAATAATTATGGTAGAGAGGATACTGACCCTAGAATAAGAGGACCTGGATTCACATCCTGCCCCTAACCCCCTAAAGTCTTTGTGATCTAAAACCAATTATTTAACTCCCTAGATCTCAGTTTCCTCATCTGTAAAATTAGGGGGTTATCCTAGATGGCCTTTTGGATCCCTTCCAATTTAGTTCCATGATTCTCCACCAAGCCTCTGTTAACATACCTGAAAGTGTTCTCTTCCTTCTCAAATCTTCATAAGGATGCACTCTGTCTACACACATTCTTCTTTCATTATACTTACTTAAATGCATATTATATCCCATTTAGTGTCTTTCTGACAGCAGAGACTGGGTTGTCATTGATCTCTGAATCTTCAAGCAACAACCAAAGTGTCTTATATACACTAAGGATTCCATAAATATTTGCTACATTGAATCAAATTATCCTATAGTTCTGTTTCTGAGTATCCTGGTTAACTACAATTCAACGAGTGTTTTCCCTGCAGCTTAGATAGTCAGAAGCATTTTAAGAAATCATCCAGCACAGACTGAGACCAATTCCTCCTTATTAGTTTTTCTACCTCCAAGATACCAGGGCAGTTTTCTCTGATAATATTTTACTAAAAGATACGCAATATTTTAGAAGTTATTAAAGTCTTGAGCATTAATATCACTGTCGCCTTAGCTTCTTTGTCAGAAACTGAATTCACAGGAAAATTGTGAAAATGGTGAATTCAGAATCTTCCATCTCCCGGGCCTGCACCTCTCTGTCATTTATTTCCAGAAGCTCCAGAAGCTGTGCCTCAGATCCACAATGCCTTGATGCTCATTCAGGTATAACAACTGCTGAGGTAAAAGGTATTATACCTGCTAGCTAAATTTGTGTTTTAGTTGGGGGCTCATAGAGATGAAGGAAAAAAACCTTTAAAGGTCCAAAGGAACAATGGTAGATTTTCCAGTATTGTGACAGGTAGTAGGAGAGAAAATTTTTTTAAAGAGTACCTTCCTAGAACCACCCAAATAATATTGTATAGGCAACCATTTATGTGAAATAGTGCTAGAATGCCCGAAGTACTCATCTCACAGAGCTGTTTTGAGATGCAAATGTAACAATGTAAACAAAGCATTTTGCTAACTTCAAAGTATTAAATAAATGTCAGTTCTTGAAAATAAAGTTGATGTTCATGTATTGGAGAATAGCTAAACAAATTGTTGTACCTGACTGTAATAGTACTATATTGTAGAAACATTAAACATGATAAATACAGAGAGGCATTCATATGAAATGATACAAAGTTAAAGTAAGCAGAACCAGGAAAAGAATACATACAATGTCAACAACAAGGAAAATGGAAAGAACAAAAATTAAACTTGAATGTTGCAAGATAATAACGACCAAGTTCCACCTCAAAAAAGAGATGAAAAGAAACACCACCCCTCCCCCCCAACTCCTTTGCAGAATCAAGGGTTCCTTAGTTGGGAATACTACACACATCATTTTTATATGTACATCAGTTTTGTGAAACTTTTTGTCCCCTTCTCTTTTTTAAAAAAAGTTATTATAAAAAATAACTCCCTGGGGTGCATAGGGAAGGAATACAATAGAAAATATAGGTGACATTTTAATGTCAGTCTTTTTTCCCCTCCTTTTCTATTTCTCCTCCTCCTCCTACCCCTCCCCCCTTCTTCCCTACTTCATTGGGCTGATTGTAAGAAACAAGTATCCTAATATATAAGAAGTGCCTCTCAAGGAACTGCTGTAATTTTTGCATGCATGAAATGTGAAAGTTGAGAGTACAGTTTATTTAGAAAAAATCATTAGCTTACTATTTGAATGTCTTTCAAAATTTTCTCCATTTTTGTTATAAATAAAGCCACAAATGACTGAACTTTTAAATTAAAAATTTTTAATTGACCAAAATTAAGTTTCTTCCTGCCACGTCCCTCCCTACCCCCACAATTTAAAAAGAAGAAAAAATCAAGCCCTTGTAACTGTTAATATATTAGGAGACACCCTGTTTTCCAGAGCTAAGGCCCAGCAAGCAAGCTGTGCCCTGAGCTTGGCATAACAACAATCCTTTGCACTGATGATCTCACCCCTTGGCAAATCAAATAGTTATTGTATTGCTTTGACCAGCACCTGGTATTCTTTGAGCTCAGACAAGCATGGGAAAAACTTGGACAAATACCCATCATCCAACCATGATGCCCTGCTATGAATCAAACTTGTCTCATTGTTGCTGTTACTGCTCATTGACAGAGTTACAGCTCACTATGTACCCATTGGTATATCTATTGAAATCTCTCCATGCTGCCTCAGATCCCCCCACTAGGGGCAGGACATTTTTCCTTGTTTACCACCCTCACTTTGAAATTAAGCTTCTGTTTGATTCCTGGCTCTCCTGTCTCTAGACTGCTCTGTTTGGCTCTGACCATCCACAGATTAAAGGCCAGTTCCTTCCAGTTGACATTAATTGGTATCAGAAGTGAGACTGGAAACAGAACTGAGCCACTGGACTCTCTCTGGTGCCAGTGGGAATGGACTAGGTGCCACCAGAGACTTATTTCTCTGGAGTCCAGCACTTCCCCCTGCCCTCAATCTGGTGAGTACTCTACCTTTGTTCCTGCTTTAATTTTTTAGCTCCCACCTTGGTTAAACTCACCATTCTTTGTGAGAAAAACACCAGGGCCCTTCTGGTGACCTGGTTCATCTCAGATGACTGTGGTAAAGATATCCTTTTTTTTTTTAACTGCACACCTCTGTAAAGTTGTAACTACATGTCTCTCTTGTTTCTTAAACTTCATGACTCAGTAACTGTGCCTTTGAAAAATTAGAATTGTAATTGTGCTCTTTGTTAAAATTATTGGTGTCTGTAAGTCTTGTTTTGTCTATGTTTGTGTCTTTGCAAAATGTAACGTGTCTGTGTCATGTTTGTCTTGTGAGCTAGATTCTGTTACCTTGAAAATTTTTAAATGTAGCCAGTCAGAAAAATTTCTAAGGGATGTAGCCAGAGAGTTTAGAACACTTGGGAAAGATTAATGAACTTTCATAGTTGAAGCAATTCTCCCAGTAAGGAAGACTAATTCACACTTTATATTTTCTTGGGGAGATTATAAGAAAAGAGAAAAACACCTGCAAGATACTTTTTTCCCTGTCATTTCAACTTTGGCTCTGTTGGAACTACAGAAATAAAGTCAGGTAATCAGAGTTTGTAGAACTACTAAAAACATTTTAGTAGAGTAAGGAGTTTGAAAATTAATCATTTTAAGATCGAAGGAGAGAATTCCTGAGACTTTGGAGGTAATTCCAGGATCTTACGCCCTTCTGAAATATCTTACTTAGTAAGTTTTGGGCTACCACTCTATAAAATTTATTTAAAGGAAAAATAAGGATTAATTTTTTTTTAAGTTTTAAAAGTAAATGGCAAGATTAATAGCTTCATTGTTCAAGGCAATGAAGGAATGCAGCTAGTTTGGAAGTAATTCCAGAGTGAAGAAAGAAAAAAAATAGGTAAATTATTTGCACTTTATAGCAACCTCTTGTTAACCCTTCCTTGAATGGTTGTTTAAACCAGAGATCTCCCATGACTCCCCCAGATCAGAGACCCTCTCAATCTTATTCTGCTGATCCCTCTCATCTCAGATCAGATTTTCAAATAAAGATGTTGAAAAAAATACTGGAAAAATGTAGGGAAACTTTCATTACATTCAAGCTGCATAAATTTATTAGCTGTATAATCTTAAGCAAGTTATCTTTCTTTGCCCCAGTTTCCTGATCCATAAAGAGAAAAATAATAATGATACTCTGAGTCTATCACCTCTCTGTTAGGAAATGGAGTAGCATGTTTCATCATAAGTTCTATGGAATCATGGATGGTCATCACAATTCTTAAGTCTTTCAAAATAATTAGTTTTTTATGATATTGTTATTATTGTATGAAGTGTTCTGGTTGTGCTTGCTTCACTCTGTATCAGTTTATACATGTATTTCCAAGTTCCTGTAACACTATTCTCTTCATTATTTCTTACAAGAGCCATTGTAACATAATGAGCAATCATTATTACACATGGCAGAGAAGAGATTGCTCATCTCCTCCCAGTAATAGAAGTAGCATATGAAGATTTTCTTGTCATTTTTTTTGATAGGAAAAGGTTGTGTTTTTTTTTAATTCTCCAGAAGTCCTTTATTAAAATATAGGATGTGTATGGAGGGTATATTGCTGTGGTCTGTAAAGAGGGTATATTACTATGGTCTATAAAAAAAAAAGGAAAGCCAGGCTAAGCAGTTATTGCATACAGGCAGTGACTAGACTCATTTACCTTTAATTGCAGCCCAGTGAAGTGGAGTCCGGTCATTCCAGTCTTCATCCTTGTGGTTTGGATTGTAAACCCCCTTTTTTAGCATCCTCATCACCAAATTGTAGTCCCCTATAGCAACAGCCTGGTGAAGCCTGGTCATATCTGTCATTCTGGATATTTCCTGCTCAGAAAACAGTCACAAGTGTACAATGTGTAAGGGTGTGTGGGGGTGGCTACACACACTATAATGCCTCATACCTTTCACATATGTGCATGTGTGTGTGGAAAATTAGGCATTTTCAAGACTGACTCAGTCACTCCCATCTGCCCTCACACTGCCACATCTCAGTTCCCAAAGAAAGACTACCACAACACAGTTATGCTGAAATTCTCTCAAGCTTCTAGGGTAATTCAGCTATGAGGGAATTTACCCCCTTTAATGGCAAGTTTACCTATGAAGCCCCCACTGTTGTGTTTATATTTACACAACCAACTGCACACAGTTATGACACTTTTATGTGTTAAACATAACCATTTACATATCAATAAGGCAAGAGAAATAATAATATCATGAGTACTCATACATTAAAAGAAATGCATGGATATTAACAATCCACATAAAAATTTGGGTCAGGTCATACTCTCCCATCATTGTATTCGGTATCTGTGACAAAGAGTTGGCAAATGCAGAAATCTGCCAAGGAGGTACCTGAGTGAAGGAAATCCAGCTAACTTAAAGGCCTAGAATTGTAAATTTTTACGTCCTCTTTCTTTCTTAGGAACTGTCCATTAAAGTTCCTTGATGAATGTAACTTTTGTGTCAGATACTCCCACTGCCAAGCTGAGTTGATCCAAGTTGTGCTTGACTAACACCTCACTGAGAACAATGTCTCAGTCAAACTAGTTGATTGGCTGATGTAGTTTTCTCTCTTCTCTTGTCTTTCTGAGTTCAAGTCTAAAATTAGATAAATTGTATTTGTCCCATAATTATACAATAATTCTGTTGTTCGTATCTCCTATTTTCTACATGTCACATTCCACACTCAGTAACTACTTGTCTCAGATCTCTCAGACAAACCAAACCCCCAGACACTGTCTCTCACACGATCAGTTTCTCTTCTAATGCTGAGTGCACATAACTAGACAACAAACCATAAAGAGATAGTACAATAAAAATAGAATCATGCTGCTGGGGTGATATTTCCAAAGCACATTTTTTTTTCTAAAGAGAACCCACCAATACTTTGGTATTATTTACTTCCTCATGTATCTCCTGAGCTTAAGCACATCTGCATCCCACATTCATGCTCTGTTGAGTTTATATTTAATTCTGCTGTCTGTACTGTGTGCATATTACTTCTCTGATCAAAAAACCTTTGGATTAAATCAAATCTAAACACTTCAGCAAAAATTCAGAGGGAAAATGTTAGAGTCAGAAAAAGCCTGGTATTCAGGCTTTCCATAATCTGGCTCCCAACTGAAAGAGCACTTGATTAGGAAGCCATGCAGTATGAGAGTTAAACTTGGACTCAGGAAGACTTAGGTTCAAATCTTGGCTCAGATATTTATGAGTAGTTTGACCTTATAAGTTCACTTCAACTCTCTTAGTCTCAGTTTCCTCATCTGCAAAATGGAAACAATAATAGCGCCTTTTTAATGGGGTAATTGTGATGGTCACTGTTTGTGATGAAAAATCTCATTCAAAATTTAATCAAGAACATGGAGATCTCTTAGGATAGGACCAGGAATTTATTCTCTTCCCCAGGGTGAAGAGGGAAGTCTTCCCTATGACTGGTCGTGAGGAAGAGGCACATTACAAAAGGCAGAACAAGAATTTATATCCTAATGGGGTCCCTTCTCCCATTGCATGGGGGTGTGGGTTCAAGTGTCCATAGGAAAATCTTCCCCAATGGTAAACAACAGAGGAGCCTGCCAAGGAGGCTGATTGACAGCAGGGGAAAGGGAGGAAGGACCCGAAGAGGCAGAAATCTGAAAGCCTCCTGAAAGGGCTTCCTGCTGATTAACAGCAGAAGAAGGAGTGGGGGAAGGGAGAGGGAAGTTCTGAGAAGTTTTCACTACCCCCCCTCCACACACACACACAGTCACTAAGGGATAACTTTTTTAAAAAGAGTTTTCAAACTTTAAAAGCATTTGTAAATCTAAGTTAGTAACATTATTGTATCCTCTTCCCAGCTCTAGCATTAACTGGCTGGCTGTGTGACCTTAGATCAGTCATTCCATCTCTCTGGTCTTCCATTTCCTAATCTATAAAATGAGAGGTTTATATTAATGCAGAAGTAGTCTTGGATTTGGAGTCAGATGACCTGAGTTCAAAACCTGCTTCTGCTACCTTGTACAAGATATTTTCTCTCCCTGGGCTTTAGTTTTCTCCTTTATAATATGAGGGGGTTGGACTATATCATTTTAGTAACTCCTTTCATATCTAAATCTATGATCCTATGATCTCTTAAGTTCTCTAAAATTTTCAGAATCTAGAAATCATTATGCCTACAAAGAGGCAGATTTAGATTTAATATAAAGAACATAAATTACTGGTAAAATGATAGCAGCTAATTGAGGGAAGACACATGAACAGAGGTAATATAATTATTGCTTTTTGTTAACAATATGATGATGTCTTATTTAGAGAACTCTAGAAATTAAAGTAAAGGTTAGATGAAAGAATAACTTCAGGAAAGTAGCAGGGTATAAAATAAACAAATCACTGCTATTTTCACATATCTCTAACAAAACCCAGCAGGAACAGATAGAAAAAGAAATTCATTTCAACATAACTACTGAACATATAAAATGCTTGGGAATTATTTGTAGATGAGATTATAGATACAAAACTTTATAGAAAATAAAGTTGAGAGATATTAATTGTTCCTGACCTGTGTCAATAAAATAAAATAAAAATATTACCTATATTAGGAAGGAAGGGAAAGAGGGAGGAAAAGCAAGTTGTCAACATTCACATGAAAAATTATCCAAATAAAAAGTTCATCAATAAACATTCATTAAGCACCCATTGGGAAGATAAATCTAAAAAATGCATATTAAAATATATGCCTATATTGTAAAAATATAACCAAATTTCTATTCATACCCATCATAATGACAAAGAAGACAAAAAAAGGAAAATGGCAATTATTGGAAGAGGTATTGGATCCGACAGGTCCATTCAAGTATGACTGGTGGAGATGTGAAATGATACAACCATTCCGGAATGAAATTTGGAATTATATCCAGCAAGTCACTAAACTGAGTACTTTTTAGACCTATCAATAGCACTACTAGTCATATCCCAAAGAAATAAAAGGAAGAAAAGGACACATATAAAAATATTCGTTGTAGTACTTCTATTGTACCAAAGACCTGAAGACTAAAGGAGTCCTTATAAATTGAAGAATGGTTAAGCAAAGTATCTGTCCATGCTCTGATGGAATTTGCAACTACATAGCTAGAAGACAATGGAGGGAAAACAAAAAGGTACTGAATCTGGAACCTGAGGTTAGAATCCTGGCTCAGGCTGACTAACTATAACTATAACTAACTATAACTATATCTAACTATAACTATAAGGATAATGCTAATGCTATGTAACTATATATGTAACTATGTGTATATATGTATATATATATATATATGTGTGTGTGTGTGTGTATGTGTGTGTATATATATATATATATATATAATGTAACCTTGGGCAAGTCATCTATAGTCTTTGCTTTCCTCATATGTAATATGAAGAGAATGTAAAATGAAGGTGGCTCCTTAGATCACTTCCTGACCTAATACTCTATGAGCCTTTTAAAATTCACTTGTGTGAGAATGTGCAGTTTAATGTCAATGTCTCAGGCTTTCCCCTGTATATGCAACTGAGATTCACTTTACAAAATAAAATTTATGGATTTCTTTTTATCTCATCTATGTTTCTTACTATTTTCCTTCTCCTCCCCCTCCCAGGGAACCATCCCTTAAAACAAGGGATCAAACAGTATGATGAAAACAAATTCAACAAAACTAACCAACATATTGAAAAAAAAATCTAACATGGTACACAGTGTTCCACACCCATAGTCATGCAGGTCTGCAAGAAGCAGAGAAATGTACTGTTCTATCTCTTCTTTGTGGTCAAGTTTAGCCCACACACTTTTTTTTAAAATACATTTTTATTGAGATCTTCTGTTTTCATATCACTTTCATTTTCAAACATGTCCCTCACCTACCCACTGAGCCATTCCTTATGACAAAGAATAAAATAGAAAGAGGAGGAAAAAAGCAGGTCAGTAAAACTAATGTATCATCTGAATCTGACAGTAAATACAATGTCCCAATAATTTAAAAAAATTTAACTAACAAGCATTTGACTTCCCACTCATCTGACAGAATTGATTCGATTAATTTACAAGTACAATTAACTTACAAAGGGCTCTATGAACATAAAATAAGCACTGGATAAAATATAACCAAAAATAACAATATCCTCTGATACCTCCTTGACTCACCTGGGAGGGAGTATGGTGAGGGTTGAAAAAAATCCTAGTGGAATTCTCCCAAAGCTAATTTAGCAGTGCTGAAATCTGGCATAGGACCTCAGCCTTGCTGTTTGTTGGTGAACACCATGGTAACTGTTTCCACCTTTGGATTGGTTGGCCTGAAGGAAAGTGCCTTTCATGATTGTCTTCCTGACTGTTTTCAAGCATTTCTAGACCTGGTCAGAATTTTAAAGTAAGTGAAAGTTAGTGTCCTCCTGCCCTTACAGTCAGAATTCTCTCCTACAGATGCCTGGGGAACTTAAGACCTTGCCTAACTCTCAGTTTCTCTTGCTGCAGACTTTTCCCTCCTCTCCCTCTTGCCAAAATGAATCTCTCTCTCCTCTTTCCTGAGAAAGCTCTCAGGTTGGAAAACAACTATCTGATAAAGGAATTCCCCATAAAGTATCAATGACAGAGTATGGGGAAGGAAATATAGTGTCTCTCTTCCTTTCCAGTTAATCTGTCCATTAACAAGGATTTAAACACCTACTATGTGCCAGATACTGTACAATGAATAAATTCTTATTCTCCAGTGGGTACTGAAAAATGGAGACTATTGCACCTATTTTGTGGGTTTCCTTCAAAGAAATTGCAGTTAAAAGATTCAAGTCTATTCAGTGGAGGACTGAGAAATGAAACAATAAACTCGTCTCTGAGTCCACCAGTCCATCAACTGGACTAGTATGCTTAGTGAAAAACTAAATTTGCTGCTGTTTTCAAACTCCATGCTCTACTTCTGTTAGGGAGTCTACTAGAGAGTCAGGACAGTGGTAGTGATAGACAAGTCTAGAGGTCCAGTCAAGCAGAGCTCCATAATGGTGCCTGCAGTTATCTACTTTGCGGCAGAAAAGACTGATGATTATGAGGTCAGAGAGAGAGAAATAACAGAGCAAAGAACAATTCTCTATGTCCCTAATATGAGATAAATAAAAAGTTTTGATAATAGTATTTATTAAAGACTTTCTAAGTTCCAGGCAGAACATAGGGCAATCAGAGCAACAGGATCAGAAGAAGGAAGACTCATCTTCATGCGTTCAAATACAGCATCCAACACTTAATAGTTGTGTGACTTTGGGTGAGTCACTTCACTGTGTTTGCCTCAGTTTGCTCATCTACAAAATGAGCTGGAGAAGGCAATGGCAAACCACTCTACCATATTTGCCAAGAAAACCTCAAATGAGGTCACAGAGAGTCAGACACACTGAAATAACTTAACAACAGCAACATGTTCCAGATACTACCAAAAACTGAGGGCACACAAAGAGGGAAAACAAGTCTCTATTTTTGAGGGGATCATAGTCTAAAGGGAGTGACAATATTAAAAACAATATATGTACAAGCAAGATATGTACAGGATAAGTTGGGAGGGGAATCTAAGGGGAAAGGAAATTAAGATTAAGGAGAACTAAGGGGTGGCTAGGTGGTTCAGTGAATAGAGCACCGCCCCTGGAGTCCAGAGGACCTGAGTTCAAATCCGGCCTCAGAAACAACACAAAAACTAGCCGAGTGACCTTGGGCAAGTCACTTAACCCCGATTGCCCTCTCCTCCCCCCCAAAAAGCAAAAAAAATAAGATTAAGGAGGATTGGTAAAGGTTCCTTGCAGAAGGTAGAATTTTAGCTGAAACTTGAAGGAAGCCAGGGAAACCAGGAGGCAGAAATAAGGAGGAAGAATATTGTAAGCACAGAAGACAAATCAGTGGAAATGCTCTGAATAGGGAGATTGAATATGTTTTCAAGGAACAGTAAGGTCAGTGTCACTGGGTTGATGAGTACATGGGAGTGAATAAGGTATAAGAAAACCAGAAAGATAGGAAGGATCCAGTTTATGAACAGTTTTAACTGCAAAATAAGATTTTTTCTTTTTTTTTTAAATCAAATGCTTTAACTTCTAGTTTACATCATTCATTTCTGCAAGATTTTGAGTTACAAATTATCTGCCTGTTTTTCCTCTACCCACCACCCAAATTATCCCCTCCTCCAATTTGCTCTCTCCCATATCTTCTCCCATACCCCCTCCGACTTTCCAGTAGGGCACGGTGGATCTCTATGTCCCAGTGCCTGTATGTCTTATTTCCCAGTTACGTGTAAAATAATATTAATAATAGGATATATGTATATATATTAAATGTTTTATTTTAAAACTTTGAATTCCAGATTCTTTCCCTTTCTCCTTTGTCACCCACCCTTACTGGAAAGATAAGCAATTCAGTATAGGTTGTACATGTGTAGCTATGCAAAATATTTCCATAGTGGATAATAGCAAAAGAGTGACTATATTTCCCTCCATCTTATCCCACCTTTATTCTCTGCTTTGATCCTGTCCCTTTTCAAAAGTGGGTGCTTCCAACTTAACTCCCCACCCCAGCCTGCCCTCCCTTCCATCATCCCCCTTCTCATCCCCTACCACCTACTCTCTTGTAGGGTGATATACCCTATTTAATGTGTATGTTATTCCCTCCCTAAACCAAATTCAATGAGAATAAGGTTGACCCATTCCCTTTTGCCTTCCTGTTCTTCCCCTCCATTGTAACCATTTCCCCTTGCCTCTTCTTTATGAGATAGTTTACCCCATTCTGTCTCTTCCCATCTCCTCTCATTATATTCCTCTCTCACCTATTACTTTCACCTTTTAAATATCATCCCTTCCTATTAAATTGGTCCTGTGCCCTCTATCTATGTATACCTGTACACATATATACACACATTCACATATGTATTCATATGCCCATATACCCTCCTATGTAGACATATATATGTATGTGTATGTATGTATGTATGTATGTATGCATGTATGTATACACACATACATTTCTATTCCCTTTATCTATTCCCATACTGAGAAATCTTTCATAAGTTACAATGATCATTTTTCCATGTAGGGGTATAAATAGTTCAACTTTGGCAAGTTCCTTATGATTTCTTTTCCCTGTTTACCTTCTCATGCTTCTCTTGCTTCTTATATCTGAATGTCAAATTTTCTATTCAACTCTGGTATTTTCATCAAGAATGCTTGAAAGTCTTCTATTTCACTGAATGACCATATTTTCCCCTGAAACATGATACTGAATTTTGCTGGGTAGGTGATTCTTGGTTTTAATCCCAGCTCCTTTGACCTCCAGAATATCATATTCCAAGCCCTTCGATCCCTCAGTGTAGAAGCTGCCACATCCTGGGTTATCCTGATTGTGTTTCCACAATATTCAAATTGTTTCTTCCTGGCTCCTTGATCTGGTAATTCCGGGAACTGGGTATAATATTCCTAGGAGTTTTCTTTTGGGGATCTTTTTCAGGAGGTGATCAGTGGATTCTTTCAACCTCTATTTTGCTCTCTGGCTCTAAAACATTAGGGCAATTTTCCTTGAGAATGTCTTGAAGGATGATTTCTAGATTCTTTTTTTGATCATGGCTTTCACATAGTCTAATAATTTTTAAATTATCTCTCCTGGATCTATTTTCCAGGTCAATGGTTTTCCCAATGAAATATTTCATACTTCCTTCTATTTTTTCATTTGTTTGGACCTGTTTAATAGTATCTTGATTTCTCATAAAGTCACTAGTTTCCATTTGCTCCAATCTAATTCTGAAGGAATAATTCTCTCCAGTGAGCTTTTGAAATTCTTTTTCCATCGGGCAAATTTGGCTTTTTAAGGCATTCTTCTCCTCATTGCCTTTTTGAGCCTCTTTTGCCATTTGAGTTAGTCTATTTTTTAAGGTATTATTTTCTTCAGTCAAGTTGTTGACTCTCATTTCGTAATTTTCTTGCATTGTTCTCATTTCTCTTCCCAATTTTTCCTCCACTTCTCTTATTTGATTTTCAAAATCCTTCTTAAGATCCTCTATGGCCTGTAACCAGCTTGTATTTTTCTTGGAAGCTTTTGGTGCAGGAGTTCTGACTTCACTGTCTTCCTCCTGTTCCATGCTTCGATCCTTTTTGTCCCCAAAATAGTAGTGTAAAGTTGGGTTTCTCTGTTTACTTTGCTTCCCTCATTTGCTCATGTTGCCCCTCAATTACCTGACTTTTGGGCTTTTTTCCACATTTGGACTCTGCTACCAGACAGGGGAGCTTTATACCAAATGCTGGGGTTTCTCAGCTGCCAAAGGTATTAGTTGGGTGCCCTCTCTGAAGCCTCCACACACTCTGGCAAGCTGTTCGCACACCCCAGGACCTTCACCCAAGATGGCAATCCAGATCCAAGCAGGTTAAAGCAAGAGTGATTACCCCTCAGACTGGTCACTTGCTCCCCCCACAGTCTGCAGGCCAGGAGCAGAAGCTGCCACATGGTGGCAGCTGCAAGGCCACGGTGCCTCAGTGGCTTCTCCCTCCAGGGGATAAAGGCCAACCATACTCCCAACTACTGGATCCCAAAGTCCACACTGCACTGACCTCTCACTTTGTCCTTAGAATCTACAGGTTGATAATTCTGGAAACCACCACAGCTGCTGGTGATCTGAAGTCCCTCCAGCCTTTGGTTGGTCAGGCCCACCCTGGGGGTAAAACCTTGGGCTCCTGAGGGTCCCGGATTGGCTCCCAGAGTGCTGTGATGGCTGCTTGCTGCCAGCCTGCCAGGCTGTCCTCAGTGCGAGGTTTACTTCTCTGTGTCATTTTGTGGGTTCTGCAGCTCTAAAGTTTCTTCAGAGTCACCTTTTACATGAATTGGAGGAGGTGAGAGCCAGAGCCCTGTGGAAGTCCTGTTTCTACTCCACCATCTTGATTCCACCCCCCATAAGATTTTATTCTTGATCCTGACAACAATCGGGAATCACTAGACTTTATTGAATGGGGGTGGGTAGGGGTGACATGATCAGGCCTGCATTTTAGTAAGATCGATTTGACATCAGAGTGGACGATGGATTGGAGTGGGGAGAAATTTGAGGCAGTGACACCAACCAGAAGGTTATTGGAATTCTCCAGACATGAAGTGAGGAGGAACTACACCGATGTGGTGTCTGTGTCAAGGGAGAGAATATGGGCATGGATGAGAGATGTTATGAGATGGTGTTGGGTGTGTGCAGAGGCTGACGGAGTGTTTCTGCATTTTTCCAGGCCTACACAGGGTGGTCTGGTACCTGGAGGCTGTCCTGTTTGCCCTGTGCTATACTGAAGTACGCAACGGAGGCCAGGATTTGCAGATGTGTGCTTGCTTAGTCACCCACAGGGTTGGTGTTTATCCATTTTCCAAGGACTACACTGAAGCAGAATGAAAGTCTGGCTACTGGAGGTTTTCTCTTTGCTCTGGGCTATGCTGAAGCATGTGGAATCTGGCCTCTGGAGGATGCCTTTTTGCCCAGGGTTATGCTGAAGCACACTGGGTTCTCAGAGCTGGGATCTGTCCATTCCCCTGACTAAGCTGAGGTACGTGGGGATCCTGGTGTTAGCCTGCTCTACCACAGTGGGGCTCAGGATCTACCACTGGTTTGCTGGGGTGAGGCTTGTTGCTGGCTTGCTGGTATGCTTTCTGTCCTGCACTGTGCTGCCTTTTTACATGATTCAGACAGACTTTGCTTGCTGATCTTCCAAGTTTCTTGGGTTAAAAGATTATTTCTCCTCTCTTTTTGCCTGTTCTACTGTTCCAGGTTTTGTTTTAAGGTGCTATTTCATATTGTTTGGAGATAAAGATGGGAGGGTTGTGTCAGTTTACCACCTTTTCCACCATCTTGGATCCTAGAAGTAGAATCTCTAAAGCAAGAGTTCTTAATATTAGATTCATGAACTTAAAATTGATAAAATTCATTTTGATATAATTGGTTTCCTTTCTAATGCTATGTATTTTATTTTATACATTTAAAAATTTTCTGAAAAGGGGTCCAAAAGGCTTCACTAAACTAATGTGACCCATAGAACAAAAAAGATAAAAAACTTCTGCAAAGGGTGCCTGTGCAAAAGTATGTTGAAACATAATGAATAGGTATTTTTAATTGTTATTTTTAAAAATGAACAGAAATTTATTTCCTCTCCAAATATTAATTCTCTCATCTGCCATGCTCAAAAAAAAATTGTCTCATTCTGCTCCCTGAATCCACGACATCTTTGTCAGGAGGTAGACAGCATGCTTCATCATCAGTTCTCTAGAATTATAATTAGTCATTGTGTTGATTATAGCCATACAGTTTTCAAAGTCACTTGAGAGGGTAAATTACATCTCCCATTAATATAGTTTTACTGTTTATTTCTTCCTGCCACTCAACTTTTCCTCCAAAAATTTGGATGTGGTGCCATTTGTTGCATGCATGTTCAGTACTGCTATTGATTCATTGTCAAAGATACCTTTTAGCAAAATAGTTTCCCCAATTATCACTTTTAATAAGTTCTATTTTTACTTTTGCTTTGTCTGTTTTGCTTCTGACCACTGTCTTTCTTAATCTACCTTCCTTCTTATCGCTTCTCCCTTTATCTTATCTTCTTCCCCTCCTACTTCCCTGTTGGGTAAGATGAATTTCTATGCCCAACTTTCTATGTGTGTATACACATATACATGTGCAAACATATGGGTGTGTGTATATACTTACCTCCTTGAACCAGTTCAGGTGAGAGTGAGGTTCAAATGTTGCTCATTCCCCCACCCATTTTCCCTTCCATTGTAAAACTCTTTCTTGTGCATCTCTTTTATATGAAATAATGCCCCCCCCCCATTCTTCCTCTCCCTTCCCCCTCCTTCCAGTGCATCTCCCTCCTTTTTTGATCATCCCAATATAACAGACTCACAACCATGCCCTTTGGCTTAAGTAGACTCCTAACTGCCTTAATGATGACAATGTTCTTTTGGGTTATGTGTATCATCTTCCCACATAGAAATTCAAATAGTTTAACTTGTCAAATCCTTTATTAAATCTCATTCATTTTTACTTTTCTATGCTTCTCTTGAGTCTTGTGTCATCAAATTTTCTCCTCAACTCTGCTCTTTTCATCAGGTATGCTTGAAAATACTCTTTCATTAAATATCCATTTTTTCCTCCTATAGAATTATATGCAGTTTTTCTGGGTAGGTTAGTTTTGGTTGTAATCCTAGATCTTTTGGCTTCTGGAATAACATATTCTAAGCTCTCCTATCCTTTAAAGGGACAGCTGGTAAATCCTCTGTGATGCTCACTGAGGTTTCATGGTTTTTGAATGGTTATTTTCTCACTGCTTTCAGTATTATTTTTACTGAACTTGGGAATTCTGGAATTTGTCTATGGTGTTCCTTAAAGTTTTCACTTTGGGATTTCTTTGAGGAGGTAGATTCTTTCAATTTCTACTTTGCCCTCTAGTTCTAAGATATCTGGGAAGTTTCCCTTTATAATTTCTTGAAACATGATATCAAGACTCTGCTTTTGATCATGACTTTCAGATAGCCCAATAATTCTTAAATAACCTCTCCTCATTAGGTAAGTTATTTTTCCTATGAGACAACTAACATTTTCTTTTTTTCTTCTCTTCTTTTTTTGTCCTTTGGCTTTCTTTTATTGTTTCTTGACATCTCAGGATGTTATCTTCCACTTGATCAATTCTAATTTTAAGGAGTTATTTTCTTCAATATTTTTGCTTTACCATTTGGACAATTCTGATTTTTGATGACTTATTTTTTATAGTATTTTTGGTGCCTCTTTTATGGAGCTATTAATTCTCTTTTCATAATTTTCTTGTATAGATCCAATGTTCCTCAATTTTTCCTCTGCCGCTTTTACTTATTTTTAATTTTTTTCTGCTTTTTAAAAATATTTCTTTTGCTCTTCTAGGAATTCTTATTTGCTTTATGTCCAATATGCACTTTTCCTTTGAGGCTTTGCTTATAGATGTTTTCAAATCATTATCTTCTTCTGAGTTTGTGTCTTGAATTTTTCCTGTCACCATATTAGCTTTTTGGAACATGTTCTTTTTTATGTTGTTTACTAATTTTTCAGCCTATTTCTTGACTTTGGAGTTTGGCACCATTCATCTCTAGGGGTGAGAGTAAGGGAATGTCTGGTCTGAGCTTCTGTCTTTTATGTCTTTCTGCTGCTTTTGTAGCTCAGTGGGGGCCAGTAGGCTTTCAGTGATTCCAAAGTGGTGTGATTTGAAGAGAGGAATATACATTGCTTTCCTAGCCTGTATTCTCGTCTTTTCCCATGTAGGTCCCCTGCTCCCTTATGACTGTAAATGCTCCTCTCCATCCTAGACTGGAACCAGAACTGAGAAATAAGCAACAGAAATGCTAGATGAAACCTACTTATTCTTCCTATCCTAGTATGGGGTAGGAATGGAGTACCTTGAAATCTCTAACAAGGTATTTAGTCCCCTTATTGTCACTGGGCTTCTCCCTGCTACTGTTCCAGCCTGAATTTGTTGCTGCTTCCATGACATTGAGCTCCTAGCCTTGTGACTCCCTAGTGTCCACAGACTTCCCTTTTTGTCTTCCTAAGCTGCCTGTTCTGGAAAAATGATTCACTGTGATTTTTTCTTGGTTTTCCTACTCCTAATTTGACTTGGTGTATTTTTAAAGTAGTTGTAAAGGTGATGTGTTGGGAGAGCTCAGCAAAAATTCTAGCTTCATTCTGCCATCTTGGCTTCCTTCCTACAATGCAATTTTTGTAAATGAAGCAGGTCTGGGATCTTTCCCCCCACATGGATGCCACAGGGTGTCTGTCTAAAGTGCCAACTTAGTCAAGAGTGAAGCACACCAATACATAGAGTTCTTATTATCTGATGATGATTAGAGGGAGATAAAATAATTTATTAATTATTCTTGTTTCTCTTCTTTGAGTGTCCCATGGAGTATTCAGTTTTATCTTTTGGCCTTTAGGTTTAGAGATGCTGTTCTAAAAGAATGGAGGAGGAAAATATAAACATTTATTAGGTACTTTATAATTATTATCTCACAACAACCCTGGGAGGTGTGTGATATCATTGTACTTAGTTTACAGTAGAGGACACTAAGGTTTGCCCAGGCTCATGTGCCTGAGACTGGATTTGACCTCAGGTCTCCCTATACTGTAGTCTGCTGTGTTCTTATATTTAGTTTGGTGCTGCCATTGGCCAAACTGCCTTTACAAGTTCCATTTGGTTAGAGAAATGAAGAAAATTCAATTAAGCTGATATGGATTTTATTCCAAAGAGCACCTAATTCTTAGAAACTTTTCATTTTCATGGACAAGTCATAAAACTTTTCAGTGCTTCAAGCTCTCTCATCTGTAAAATGTGGATAATAATTCAGCTCTCTAGATCACTGAGGAACTATTGGAATGTGCACTACACATCTTAAATTTTAAATTGCCATTATTATTGTCACACATCTTGTTAATTAGCTATTTTTTTTTAAGAATACAAATATCCGGTGGTGATTTTTCTTAGCCTCTTAGGTTTCAGATGATTAAGATCCAGCCTGCCTCTCCACCTACTCCTTGCCTCCAGACTGATACCTGAAGTATGTGCAAGAAGCAGTCAGTTACAGCATATCTTTGTAGCTTTGGGCACATTACTTAACTTTTCTGAGCTTGTTTTACTTCTCGATGAATGTAGAAAGACCATCCTATGACGAACATGGTCAGTCTCAGATCTACAACTGCCTTTCAGACATCTTGAATTGGATGTCCAGTAAGCATCTTAAACTCAGTATGTCCAAAACTGAACTCATTACCTTTCCACTTAAACATCCCTCCCACACCATCCCCCCTACCTTCCCTATGTCTATAGAGGCCAACATTCTCCTACTGCTCAGGCTCACAACCTAGGAGTCATCCTGAACTCTTCCCTCTAATCCTTTCCCCCATATCCAAGCTACTGCCAAGGCCTGTCAATTTCATCTTTGTGTCATTTCTCCATTATGCTCTTATCTCTTCTTTGGCACAACCACCATCTTTAGCACTTCGTACCTAAATTGTTGCAGTAGCCTGCTGGTGATTCTCCCTGCCTCAAGTCTCTCCCCACTCCAATCTATCCATTCAGCTACTAAAGTGATTTTCCTAAAGCAAAGTTCACTCTTCCCCCACCCCAGCCACTCCCACCTACTCAATAAACTGTGGCTCCCTATTGCCTCCAGGATTGGTATTTGACAATCAAAACCCTTATAACTTGTACCCTTCCTACTTTTCTAGTCTTCTTACACTCTGCTCCTGGACACATACTCTTTGATCCAGGAACACTCATCTCCTGGCTGGTCCAGGAATGAGAAACTCTATCTTTGAGCTCCAGGCATTTTCTCTAGCTCTTCCCTCTTCCAAGAACACTTTCTTTTCTCCACTCCAACTACTGACCTGCCTTGGCTTCCTTGAGGTCCCAAATAAAATCCCACTTTCTACGACCTTCCCTAACCCCTCTTAATTCCAATACCTTTCCTCTGTTAACTATTTCCTATTTATCCTGTATATAGTTTGCTTTGTACATATGTGCTTGCATATTGTCTCCCCATTAGACTGCAAACTCCTTAAAAATAGTGACTATTCAGAGTGGGGAACCCTTGAGGCGACATGTGGCCTCAATTTCGGCCTTTGACCACAGAGCTTGGCACATAGTAGACAATAAATATTTCTTGACCAACCATTACTGTCTTCTTAACCTTCTTCAGTTGGGCTTTTGACTTCATCATAGACTGGGCTTAATTAAGACTAATTAATCCAAATTATTCTGGACTAAACTGAGCTGTGTAGGATGACATTAAATTTCCCCTTTCCAAAGATGGTGAGAGAAATCTATTCAATTAAAATACTTACACACCAAAACATTGGTCTGAGCAGATTATGAAATAGAGTTGAATATGTGTGTGTGTATTTTTATGGGGGGTGGGTAGAAAGACTAAAATGCTTTCACAGCAATCACATAGTTGACATTATTTAACCAGATTTTGTTGGTAAAACTAGGAGGGGGTCCTCTAAACCAGAGGTTCTTAATCTTCTTGTGTCATGGGCCCCTTTAGCAGTCTGGTGAAGCCCATGGATCTTTTCTCAAATAATTGTTTGTGGCTTACATTCATAATTGAAGAAAATGCTAAATTTCCTTTAGAGGTTAGTGAAAATAAAACTATATATTTTTTCCCATCCAAGTTCATTTACCCATTGAAACTTAGTTTAAGAAACTGTATTCTAGATTGACTTCATATTATTTCATCCTCATGCCTTCTATATTTCTAAGCACTCTCCATTTCAGACAGCCTGGTCCACTTGCAGTTCGTTCCCCAGGGAAGACATTCCATTTCCAGCCTCCATACCTTTGCAATCTGTTCCCATGCCTGTAACCCCAGCTCCTAGCATAGTGCCTGTGTTGATTGATTAATCTCTATTGTTTGCCCTACTTTTTCCACTACGGATTCTAAGCTGACTTCAAGACTCCGGTTAAGGGCTTCTGCTCCAATCAGTCAGTCAGTTAATAAACATTTATGTTTCCCTCTGACAAAATATGATCTCCTAGAAGGCAGAGGCCTTTTGGATTTTGTGTTTGGGTCTTTAGTGCCTAGCACACTGCCTCAATCACTAGCTGTTGTATTAAATCGAGTAAATTGTTTGAGGAGACACGTCCCGTGAGTGGGCGGTGCACGACCCCATTCTGCACACATTACACACAGTCAGGTCCGGGTTTCTGGGTTGCTTGGAGGGAAAGCGGAGGCAGGAGGTCCAGGATAAGTCGGGTGGATAGTCTGCAGAAGTCTTAGGGTGACCCAGGGATAGCTTCGGTGCAAAACAAATGTTTGTGAGTGGGCAGATGGAGATCAACTCCGCCCTCTGCCCCTCCCTTTACCCTATGGTGATGCTGGGGAGGAAGGGGATGATAAGAGAGCAGAATACTGGAATCCTATGGGAATCAGGCTAAGGGAAGAGAGAAGCTTTCCTATCTCAGCAGCCCGAAGGAGTTAGAGGACCTACAACTGCGGCACAGTGGGTGGAGGGTGGGGGAGGAAAAGGGGGCGGGAAATCATCCAGAGGTGGAGGAGGTGACGGAGGCCGAGGCTCGGATTGGCCCAGATACCTTCTCAGACCCCTGTAGCGGCTTGGCAAGGAGACTTCTGTGCCTGGGAGCAGCCCAGCAGAGGGGTAAGTAGAGGGCAGCGGATTGCTAGGAAGGAGAGGGAGGACATACGGAAGCTAAAAGTGAAGGCAGGTTCCGAATTGAGGGTTTCTGTGGCGGGGATTCTTTCTCCCCACTTTGAGGAATTCGTCGCAGGGTAGAGGGGGGAATGGAGCTCAGGTTAGTGCTGGGAGTGCTAAAGAGGAAAATGTGGGAGGATGAGACTTCCTTTGGTTGGAGGTGACAGGAGCTGGTCAGAGCTGGAGGACAGAAGCAGCCCAGTACAGAACCCCAATGTTCGCTCTCTCCCAAACCTCATCCTTTGAGAGGAACCTGCCCTGGGAATGCCCAAGGCAGCGTGCTGAGGTGAGGAGTCTGGACCAGGCTGGGAAGCTGAATAAATAACCAGCCGCTGGCTCTTGCCTGGCCAAAGCGAGCTTTCGGTCGGTTGTGTTAACTCCATAAATACAATCCTGGGGAATTGCATTTTGAACAAACTTCATATCTCCTGGCCCTAATCCCATCCACAGCCCAAACGCCAGATTATTCCTTCCTGCCAGCTCACGTTGGTGCTGAATGATTTTTGAGATGGCGAAGGATAAGATCAGCATGCCACAAGGGATGGTTGTTTTTAATGAACTATATTGCAACGCTTGGGAGGAGCATTGCTTCACACCTCATCTGCAGCTCTTGGCAGAAGTTTCTGGCTTTGGAAAAACACCCCTAACCTGTCATAAAAAATCTCTCTCTCTCTCTCTCTCTCTCTCTCTCTCTCTCTCTCTCTCTCTCTCTCTCTCTCTCTCTC
>NW_027187316.1:3777539-3847540 GCF_028583685.1 Petaurus breviceps papuanus
CTCTCTCTCTCTCTCTCTCTCTCTCTCTCTCTCTCTCTCTCTCTCTCGGAAAGGTTGGCATGCTGTTGGTTGCCATTTTTATTGTGATTTGCACCTACCGCTGTTTCAAGATAAGGGAACAATTAGAAAGGAGACTTGTGAGTTACAGCAAGTCACTTACCCATGTGATATGAGCCTCGGATAATAAACAGGATTCAAGCTAATTATGCAGCCCTATATATGAGTGTTGGGGAGAAGGACAAGTCGTTTACCCCCATTCCTCTAGCCATTATTTTTAACCAGATGGCAGAGATGGTCTCTGAGTTTTTGGTAGTCTGAAAACATGCAGTACTAAGATTTCTGTTTAAAATTCAACCCAATTTTCTACTCTCATCGGAAGCTGATAGATTTGGAACTGAACCACGACTTAGAGATCTAGCCCAGAACTGTAAATAGCTGGACTTGAAGCTGAACCAGATTGGGGAATAGTTAAAATAATTTTTAAAATTACAATAAAACAGATAATATTGCATTTAAAAAAAAAAACCAAAGCAATATTCAGCCTTCAGCAATCCTCATGTACAGATAGTGGCTTCCATTTGAGTTCAACACCACTGATCTAGCCCAACCACTTCATTTTGCAGATAAGGAAATTAGGAACTAGAGAAGTGAGGGAACTTGTCTGGGGTCACACAAATAGTTTGTCAAAGGCAAGATTTCTAGGTCTTTTGTTCCAAAGCCAGGTTCTTTCCCTTGTACAACAGTCTCTCTATTTAATCATATTTATTTATTGGGCTTCTACTATGTATACCATTGAGCATTGTAAGGTTGCAGAATGGTATCCAGTTCTAGTATATCAGTGGTGGTTCTAGTGTCTCTTTAGATCTCTTGGTCTGGTGCCCTCTAATAGATTCACATGTAGGGCCTAGGTAAATAGTTTGTTGGCTTAGGACCCCCTTGGGTGCACGTTCCATATTATTTCATTCCTCTGTTAGGTTTTCTCTCTATTCCATTCTCTTTCCTCAGTCCTTTATGCAGGGACACCAGCTGAACATCCCAAAGCCTAACCTCTGTATACAAGATGACATTACTGTCAGTAGTGACTATGCTTTGATTTATTTTTTTTCTTATAGTAATGAAATAGCACAGATCTTTTTTTACATAGTAGGCTGAAACCTATGACCCTTAACTCATTGACATTGTGCTGTAGCCAAAAACTTCCCACTCTGGGGAATATCAGCTGGTTTTCCCCTTTATTGAAATCCTCTTTCTTTCATACCTAGGGAATGAATTTTCTCTGCAAGAAAAGGAGAAAATCAAGTGTCTTCTTTCTTGTTCACAGCCTGATTTCTTCACTTAAGCCAGGTTTCTCTTCATTCAATGAACACTTAAGGGTCTACTATGTGCTAGACAGTACTAGGCCCTGAGATGAAAAACAGCATGGACCTGTACTTTATAGATTGAGAGCTAGAAGGGACCACAGAGACCATCTAGTCCAACCCCCTCCTTTTATGGAGAAGAAACCTAAATTAGGCAGCCTAGAATGGTGAATAGAGCCCCGGATTTGGAGTCCAGGTGATCCAGGTTCAAATCCTGCCTCAATCTCCTCGATACTAACTGTGATTCTCTGTAAGTCACTGCATCAGTTTCCTCATATGTAAAATAAGGATAATAATAGCACCTACCTGAAAGGGTTGTTATGAGATTCAAGTGAGAATATAATATGAAATGCTTTGTAAATTTTGAAGTGCTACATATATGTTAGTTATTGTAAGTAGAAGAGGCAACAGCATGTAAACAAGATAAAGTGAAATTTGGCCCAGGAAAAGATGGAGACAAAGAGAAATCTAAAGTAGCAAAATTTAATGGAGTCACAACTTCTAACAAGGCCCATAGAAATATGCATGGCTAGACTATTGATTGACCCCTTGGAATGTGGACAGTATTAAGCCCTGTGTAGGGCGTTTGACAGACATACTAAATGCTGCTTACATTTCCATCGTCCTAATTAGAGCTGAAATTTTGCAGGCTTAAAAAAAATTTGAAGTCTTTTTTGTTCTCTTCTTAAAAAAAATAATATTTCTTTTCAATTGTTAGAAATCTACATTCTTTCCTCTCCCTTCTCCCCCACTGAGAAAGAAAGGAAAAACAAAACTCCTGTTGCAAATATGTACAGTCCAGCAAAACAAATGATCTCTTTTGTTTTTATGTCACCTTCATCAACAAACATCTCACCTTTGGCTTCCTTGTTATCTAGTGTGCCTACTTTTAGAATAAATATTGAGAGAGAAAAAGGAGGGGAGGGAATAAGGAAGGCAATTAGGCAAAACAAAACAACCCATCAACAATGTCTTGCTTTACAGTATTTGCAATATCCCACACCTCTGGTCACCCACCTCTACAAAGAAGGAAGGAGGTGCAAAATTATGTAGTTACAAGGAAATTTTTGTTGTTTGGAGGACTGAGCAGGAGACACAATACGTCCTGGTACCTGCCTTTGTTCCTTTATACAGCCTTTCCAAGTGACACCAGTTACTTAGGGTACTCTGAAAGTGACCTTTGCTCTATTTTTAAATGGTCACATGTAGTACACTTGTGGAATCAGGCTAAGTGACTGCAAGCTTTTAAGTCTGTGATAAATTAACTAGTTGAGAAGAGGGAAAAAATAAAATTCATCCTTGCTTCATATATACTGACTGAACATTGTGTGCCATTTGAATTCTAGACCCCATCACTATCTTACTATGTGCCTTTGGAGAAATAACTTCTCCCTTTCACAATTTTCTCGTGGGTAAAAAAAATGATACTAATGTAACCTATATCCTACCTTTGAGTACAAGTGTGAGGATTAAATATATATGAAAGTCCCTTTTAAAAGTGCTGTCATGTATTTGGAAAGAACACTGAATTTAAAGTTGGAGGACTTGGGTTTACATCTATTTTTTTTACCTGTATTACCTGGGATCAGTCACTTAACCTCCTTTGGCCTGTTACCTCATCTCTAAAATGGTGGGGTGGGACTAAGTGACCCCTGAGGGTCCATAGAAGCTCTAAATCTATGATCTTATTATCCTACCATTTATTGCTTGTTATTGTTATCGCCTGTTCAGCAGGTAGGTGATACAGTGGAAAGAACCCTGGACCCAGGATCAGAAAGACTTAAATTCAAATCTAGCCTCAGACATTCATTAGCTATGTAACCCTAGGCACTATCTGCCTCAGTTTCCTCCTCTGTAAGTTGGGGATTATAATAGCACCTACTTCCCATTGTTGGAAGGATAAGACATTTGTAACATGCTTGTAAACCCTAAAGCACTATAAAAATGTTAATTGTCCTCTTTCTTCTCCTCATTATTATTACTACTGTAGCTGTTGTTTTAACATGGCTTTAATTTATCTAAAATTCACTTTTTCCTGTTGTTTAAATGAATATCACTATGTTCCTGGGTTTTGTTATTATACAGTCATTTCAGTTGTGTCCGACTTTTCTTAATCCCATTTGGAGTTTTCTCGGCAAAGATACTGGAGTAGTTTGCCATTTCTCTCTCCAGTTCATTTTACAGATGAGGAAACTGAGGCAAACAGTGTTAGGTGACTTGACTAGGATCACCCAACTATCTGAGGCCAGATTTGAACTCAAAAAGATGAATCTCCTGGACTCCAGGCCTGGCCCTCTATCCACTGCACCATCTAACTGCCCTACAAAACAACATACAATATATTAAAAGAAGGCTTTTTAAATACAGTTATCAAAATATTTTTTAAAACAAGGTCATGAACGCCAATTTAAGAGCTAGCCCCTGATCTATGTTTTCAGAGTAGAACAGCTAAAGAAGGATCTGAACCATAGTGAATAGAGCACCAGCCCTGGAATCAAGAGAACTTAAGTTCAAATCTGGCCTCAGACACTTAACACAAAAACAGCTTGTGACCTTGGGCAAGTCACTTAACCACAACTGCCCTCTAAAAAGCAAAAAAAAAAAAAAAAAAGGATCTGAACTTGATTCGAAAGAGATTTTTCCTTTGGCCCTTATAAACATTTGTCGTGAGGTAGCTTCAGATTGATGAAAGAGTTGGGAATCCTCCTTCTATCATGCTCTCAGTCTTAGGATCATATTTCTGGAGCTAGAAGAGACCTGGAAGACCCTCCAGTAAATCCAGCTCCCTCCTTAGACCAAGGAGGCATTTAATGGTCAACTGCCCAAAGTCACATAGGTAATATTAGAGGTCACATTTGAACACAAAGCCAGTAGGGATTTTTCCCCCACTCTATCTCACTGCTTCTGTCTTGCTTAGCTCTAGTGGGTTAGAAATGTAAAAGGTGTCACTGTACAGAGAAACAACCCTCTCATTATCCAGTGACTGAGGCCCTTGATTGTGTACTTGGTTCTGAGGACTCATTTGGGGGCCTCTGGCCTCCATCCACTTTCTGTTCCCTATTGTTCATTTTACTCTGACTGAATTTCCACATTGCATGCTGGGATTGGCTGTACAGTACATTAGCCCAAGGGGTGGGTATATCATAAGGCCAGACAGCAAATACCTGGGTATAACCTGGGGATTACTTTTGCCCTTTCTAGCTGTATTTATTGTGACTCAAGCCATGAAGTCTTCATTTCATCATTAAAAAATAAAAGCCTTCATTTTTTTTTGGAACCTAAGCAAATTAACTACTATGTAAAGTCTTCTTTGGGGCCCTTCAGCTCCCCTCTTTTCAAAAATAGATTCAAATCAACAAATACTTTTTAGAGGTACTGTTACATACAAGGCCCTGAGCTAGGCACCATGGGAGTATCTTTTTTAAATAGAAAAGCCACATTGTGTATCATCAGGGAACCTAATGTTTAATAGGATGCATAAGACTTGTGCATATGTCAGTTTAGTGGCTGTATGACCCTGGGCAAGTCACTTAACCAGTTTGCCTCAGTTTTCTCATCTATAAAATAAGCTGGAGAAGGAAATAGCAAACCACTTTAACATCTCTGCCAAGAAAACTCCAAACAGGGTCACAAAGAGTCACAAATGATTGAAAAACAACCAAACAACAGCTTGTCGATTTAGTACAACATAGAATAATAGCTAAAATTTACACAGTGTTTTAAGGTTTATAAAGCACTTTACAAATATTAATTCATTTGGTCCTCACAATAACCCTAGAAAGAGGGTGGTGTTATTATCCCCATTTTACATATGAGGGACCTGAGGCTGACATGAAATGACTTGGCTAAGCTCACACAAGTGAGCTTATTAAGTGTCTGACACTGGATTTGAACTCAGGTCTTTCTGAATCCACATCCAGCATTCTATCTATGCCATTTAACTACATGAGAGATATAGAAAGGTTATGACAGTTGAAAAGAGGGAGTAATTATGTTTGGTTAGAAGATAGGGGAAAGCAGTGTGTAGCGGGTTAGCATTTGAAATTTGAAAAAAATGGGTGGTGGAACAGAGGGAAGGAATTTAAGTATGAGTATATACTAATATCAAGGTAGGAAAGTATAGGATCACTTCAAAAATTATGAATCAGCTGGTTTGACTGGTGCATGAGAGGAGCCTAGAGAGAGATAAATACAGAAAGAAGGTAACGGTGAGATTATAGAAGGCTTTCTCTTTCACACTGAGGAATTTGAACTTTGCTTAATAGTCTAGGGAGAGCTCGGGCAGTTAGGTGGACCAGTGGATAGAGTATCAGACCTGAAGTCAAGAAGAATTCTTTTCCTGAGTTCAAATCTGACCTCAGACCTGTCCTAATTGTGTGACCCTAGACAAGTCACTTTCCTATTTGCCTCAGTTCCTCATTTGTAAAATGAGCAGGAGAAGGAAATGACAAAACCATTCTAGTATCTTTGTCAAGAAAATCTCAAACAGGGTCAACAAAGAGTCGAACATGACTGAAAAACACCTCTACAACCATGGAGAGCCACTGAAAACTTTTAAGTAGGGGAGTGATGTGATCTCAGTTTTATATTAGGGAGTTTAATCTGGCCCTGATGTATGGGGTGGATTGAGAAAGAGAAAGGCAGGAAGCAAGGAGAGTTGTTAGGAGGCTTTTGCAATAATCCAAGGGAGAAGTTCAAGTGACAGGTAAACAGGGCCTTGCACCTCTAAGTCAACTTGGTGACTCTGCTCAATGATACCCATAGAACAAACAATCATTAACATTCAACAGCTAGTTCAGGTGCTTGTATGCTCTGGTATTGCTGGGGAAAAGACGTAAACCAGGAGAGCTCATAGGCAACATTTCAGCATCTGCTCTGCATTTATAATTAAAACTGTTTTACATTTTATATACAAAGATAACATGTATGAGTCATCTCCCCTGACCCTGACCCTCAACCCTAAGTCAGAGGGACACATGCTTTTTCTTTATTTCCTGGTAGTGGGGACTTGTTGAAAGTCACAATCCACACTCTCTTCCCTTAGTTCCATTGGCAAGACAGATGAGTCAGCAAGTCAATAAACATTTATCAAACTCCCAATTTATGCTAGACACTGTGCTGAGTAGTATAAAGGAGAGAACACTAAAAGACCTAGGGTCTAGTCCTGGCTTTGTCATAAACTGTGTGACCTTGGGGAAAAGATTCAACCTATCTCAGTTTTCCAGCTGGACTGAATGAACTCTAAGGTCCCATCCAGCTGTAACATGCTAGTATCCAAAGCCCATACAAGAATTAAACTGATGAGTTTGCCTTTAGCATCATGCTTTATCCTAGCATACCACACAACTGCTCACATTACATAGCCCTAGAAAGTTCTCATCAGCACAGAATTCATTTATGCATTGCTGTGTGTCCTTTTCATATGTGTCTTCCTTGCTTCCTAGTCATCACATGTAGTTCTTAAGGCTGGGGATTTTAAATTACAATTTATTTTTTAATTAATTAATGTATTTATTTTTAGTTTTCAACATTCACTTTTATAAGAGTTTGAGCTCTCAATTTTTCTCGCTCTCTCCCCTTCCTCTCCCCAAGATGGCATGCAGTCTGATACAGGCTATCCATCTACAATCACATTAAACACATTTCTACATTAGTCATGTTGTAAAAGAAGAATCTGAAAAAAAGGGAAAAGCCATGAGAAAGAAGAGGAAATAGTATGCTTTGATCTGCATTCAGACTCCATAGTTCTTTCTTTAGATGTGGATAGCATTTTCCATGATGAGTTTTTTGGAATTGTCTTAGATTATTACATTGCTGAGAAGAGCTAAGTCTATCAAAGTTGGTCATCACACAATATTGTGGTTACTGTGTACAATGTTCTCCTGGTTCTGTTCATTTCACCAGCATCAGTTCATGTGAGTCTTTCCAGGTTTTTCCAAAATCCTTCATCATTTCTCATGGAACAATAGTATTCCATCACTTTCATATACCACAACTTTTTCAGCTATTCCCCAATTGATGGGCATCCCCTCAATTTCCAATTCTTTGCCTCCACATAAAGAGCTGCTGTAAATATCCTTTCCCCATTTGTATGATCTCTTTGGGGTACAGGTATAGAAGTGGTATTGCTGGATCAAAGAGTATGCACAGTTTTATAGCCCTTTGGGGAATAGTTCCAAATTCCTCTACAAAAGACATTTATTAAGTGCCTATTATGTTCTAAAGAGGCAGCTAGTCAACGCAATGGAAAGAGCACTGAGCTTACAATCAGGAAGACTCATCTTCCTGAATTCAAATTTGACCTCAGACACTTACTAATTGTGTGACCTTGGGCAATTCATGACCCTGTTTGCCTCACTTTCCTCATCTGTAAAATGAACTGGAGAAGGACATGGCAAACTACTCCAGTAGCTTTGCAAACAAACAAACAAACCCAAGTGGGGTCACAGAGAGTTGGACCTGATTAACATGGCTGAATACAAATTACATTCTAAACTCTGAAAAGGATAGAAAGATTCTGTAAGAAATGATCCTTAAGCTCTTGAAGCATACTTCTAGTATGGCTGATTTTTATTTCACTGTAGCCTAGAAATTTCTGAGTATATGATAGTAGTAAGAGCTATAGATCCAGGTAACCATATCTGTGATATGATGTAGGCTGCCAAATCAAGTCATTTGAGCTGAACTTCACCATCGACCAGTTGGAAATACCTGCCATAGTGGACTCTGCCCTTGAGAAAATCCAATATATGAAAAGATCCTCATTTTACAAGAATGATAAGTTTGGGAGAGAGGAAGAGAGGAAAGATGTGATTGATTTCATAAAAGGAGCTTTTCATTTACAACAATATTTATTTCATTATCCCTTTAAATTTCTAGACCCATTTGGCACATTGATTCAACTTGAAAAAGCTGTTTACTACAGGTTTTCTGAAACATACCTCTTACATAAATCAAGGTACACCCACACAGAAGTTAAGAAGTGGATGGTAATTAAATTGTCCATTGGGTGTCTTCTTTCTGGATGATTGCTACCTTTCTGCATTTGGTCTATTAAATCCAGACCTTGCAAATCAGTAAGCTAGCATCATGACTTGTTGGGAAATTTGATTAATATTTTATTTGATCCAGACCCTCTAAATCAGAAGGTCTTAACTTTTTCTGTATCTTTATCCCTTTTGGTAGTCTGATATAGCCTATATGGACCCCTGCTTAGAATGCTTTTAAATGCATAAGATTAAATATATAGGATTACAAAGAAAGGCAATTATATTAAATTTATTAAAACATACGTACAAAACATACACACACAAAAGTTCACAGAACTGCCTAGGATATAATTTAGCAAATTATTATTATTATTCAACAAAGGTAAGTGGTACCTTTAGCTCCCAAATGCGGGTTACAAGGAAGATGTATGTGAATTTGTATGTATGTGTGTGTATATAATATTTTTTAAAGAGTGAGTCCTCTCTTGTTCCCTATTTGATGCTCTACTTTTGCTTGATGTTGAAGAGATAGGTTAAAAAAACCTGCTGATGTGTCTCTAGTTGTTATGAATGTGCCAGGCACTGCTTTTCCACACTTATCCTGTGACATCTCCCCACCCTTCTTTTCCATCCCTCATCATGGAAATAACACAGTGACGGAGCACATGTGATAAGTGATTTCCCCATCTCCCTCAAAACAACAGGACCAGAAAAAAAAAGAGCCACCCTACAATTTTTCTATGCTGCCACCACCAAATAGTTGTTTGAAGGTCTATAAGCTCCAGCTTCTGAAATGCTTTCAGATCTACTTGGTGACGCCAATCCCATACCCTTGGTTCCCCCCTTAGTGAGAAAGCAGTCTGGCGCCTAGAAAGCTAAGAAGTGCAGCTGTTCAGGTTGCATTGATAATCTTTGCATTGTTTTGTATACCTTCAAAGTCTTCCAATTGTCACCTTAGAAGCTTTTAAAGTTAAAGTGTGTTTTCGTAGTTTGAGTTCAGAGGATAATCTGATTAGATCTTAGTTTTATCAGTTTGTGCATTTATACCCCCTGAAACTGGCAAATGCTACAAATCAAAGTTTGAATTATTATTTGGTTGACTGTCTAGATTTGAGAAAGGATGAAGAAAATGTTAATAATGCAAATTAAACATTAAAGTGTGTCACAGGTAGAGGGTTTTTGGTTTGGGGGTTTTTGTTGTTGTTTTTTGAGAACCAGCTGTTAAACAATTACCAGCATGCTGATGCCCATGGGTGGGGTTGAGTATAATAACCCTAGGCACCTTAGGCTAATGAAACATAATGGCAAACATGGATATTTGAAAACTAAAAGCAAATTCTGTGTGAGGCTGAAGCAGAAACCCTGCAACTAGAGTCAAAAGACCTTCTGCTTACCTTTTATTTCTACAATAACAAAGTATCTCATTTTGTTTTTCTTTCCTGCTGTGGTTCTTTGCTGTCATTACTAAGGTTGTTAATATTTTATTTGGCAGCTTTATCTACTCTCCCCGATGAGATGTCCTAAACTATTTTTTTTTTGTAGAAGTCATCTGAGGCTTTGTGGGCTGTTTCACATAGGATCATAGTGGGGGAAGTGCTAGAAAACAATTAACAACTCACTCTTGGGGAAGGGGGAGGAAATGTCTCATGGTATACTTTTAAATTTAATTTACATTATCACCATTTCTCCATCACTTTCTTAAATCTAGATAATTGACTAAACTATAAATCAAAACTCAATTTTCAGGTGGCTAGGTGGCACAGTGAATAGAGTACCGGCCCTGGAGTCAGGAGGACCTGAGTTCAAATCTGTCCCCAGACACAACACAAAAACTAGCTGTGTGACCTTGGGCAAGTCACTTAACCCCGATTGCCCTCCAAAAAGCAAAAACAATAACAAAAAAACCTGATTTGCAGTTCTGATGATTTCTCAGGTGGTGTACTAAAAATTAACAATCTGATTCACAGGAACTACCTTGAGTCAGCTCTGCCAAGCCTCTGATTCATAGACCTATGGCTGGAAGGGGACTTCAGAGATGGTAGAGCTTAAAGTAAAGTCATTTATCCATGACTTGGTTTATATTAGCCTTTTGGTTCTTCTTTAGAGTTTCAACATTGGCAAGTGTCAAACAGAAAGGTTAATGTATAAGACATTTGTAAAAGATAGGGATTTATAATTGTCTTTAGCCCATTCTGAAATGATGATGTTTATTGCTAGTGTTCATGGCAGGACTCCAGATTCTGGCAACACGAATTTCCTTGGTAATAGCAATGAATGAAAGACATTTACTGAGGAATGGAGATGTTGTAATATGTGGTGACAGAATAGTCACACTGAGGAAGTCATAGATCTTTGGAAAGACTGAAGGTTTTTAAAAAGGTTTTAAAAAAATCATGTACACCATAACTACAATAGTATAAAATGAAAAAGGAAACCATACTCTGAGTAAGTACAATAGCCTCTCATGGTTCCAGAGATAGGTAATAAAGCACAACAACCTCCCTCCTCTTTGCAGAGAGGCAAGGGACAATAGGGACAAAATGTTGCATGCATTGTTATATACTCACTATGTATTATTTTTGCCAAATTGTTTTATGAAGAAAGTTTCAGTTTGTTGGGGGGGGGGGCACGGCATGCACTGATATATCAGAAAGACTGTTGTAAAAAGATATCAATGGGGTGGCTAGGTGGCTGGAGTCAGCCTGAGTTCAAAACACTTAATAGCCATTCGACCTTGGGCAAGTCACTTAACCCCAACTGCCCTACCTTCCTCCTCCAAAAACAAACAAACAAAAACATAACAAATAATTTTTAAAAAATATTATCCTGGGGCAGGGAGTAAAGCGCTGGCGCCAGAGTCAGGAGGACCTGAGTTCGGTTCTAGCCTCAGACACTTAACACCCACACACACACACACAAAACTAGCTGTGTAACCTTGGGCAAGTTACTTAACCCCAATATTATATATATGTATATAATCCATTAGTCCATGGAGCAGACCTGTTTGTTTCCTGTTTGTTAGACTTTTGGCTGACAAAGTCAGATCTCCCAAATAGAGACCTAACACCAAAGAGACAGGTCTCTGCTGTCTAGGCCAAGACTTCAGAAAGATGAAGGGGAGAGAAGAAGAAAAGGGGGCCTTGGCTATAGGTAAAATGTTACAGAAGTCTGCACTAGGGGTTTTGTTTTCCCTAGAAGGAATAGAGTTTTTATTGTTGCTTAGTCATTTTTCAGTTGTGTCTGACTCTCATAACCACTTTTGGGGTTTTCTTGGCAAAAATACTAGAGTGGTTTTCTATTTCTTTCTCCAGTTCATTTTACAGATGAGGAAACTAAGGCAAACAGGGTTAAATGATTTTCTCAGGGTCACACAACTAGTATGAGGGTCTGGGGCCCAGAACTCAGAAAGAGGAGTCTTCCTGACTCTAGGCCCAGCACTGTGTCACCTAGCAGTACAGTTACATTATTAAAATGTAAAACTGCACTAATACTTTTTTGGACATCCTGTATATTAATGTTATAATGACTGATAATACAAAGTTAGTTATTGAATAATGATGATATTTCATGTGAAATGAAGCCAAGGGTCAATGAGGAGATCCTGTTTAAGAGATATGACTTCAGAGATAAAGGTGATGAAAAATAAGAAAGTGGAGTGGCAGTGGTATATGCCAAATTATCAGTGGATTAAAGGTTTTGCCTTGTTCAGTCATTTTTCAGTCATGTCCAACTCTTTGTGACCCCACTTGGGATTTTCTTGGCAAAGATGCTGATGTGCTTTGCCTTTTCTTAGTTCTGGTTAGCAACGATATCTTAGTGTCATAGATCTAGAGTTAATGGAAACTCACAGGGCATTAAAAACATTTTTGTAGGTAATTAGAGGTTAAGTGACTTGTATGTGTCACACAGATGGTAAGTGTCTAAGGCCAAATTCTAACTCAGGTCCCCCTGACTCCAGGACTGGTGCTCTCTCCACTGTGAAACCTAGCTGCCCCAGAATATTTAATTTACCCCCTTTGACAGATTAGTAAACTGAGGTCCAGGGAGATGTGTCAACTTGTCCAAACTCACACAAGTAGCAATCACCAAAGGTAGGATTTGAACTCTAGAGCCAGAGATGTTATGGGAATAAGAATCTGTTTGGGAATACTTGTTATGGGAATAAGAATCTGAAGATCTTCCCTGCCCCTTGGCCCTTTGAAAGGCTTAAGTGACTCTGAGAACCTTCCTTGATTTGAGAATATTCTCTGACCCCTAATAGGCTGAATGTGCTCACCTGGAGCCTGTAGAGGGAGGCTTGTTTTTCAGGAATGCCCACACCTTGTTACTTTGTGATTGGGCAGTGTTTCATGAAGTTTGTGATGGTCTCTGACCCAGGAGAGGGCTATCTCTATATACTCTGATGTGAGGTTTTGCTTTGGGGCTCACTTTGGGAAGAGTTGTGTGATTTGGCCAGATGAGATTCTGGGCAGCCAACTAGGTATGGATGTAATGGTCAGACAGTGGGAAGCCCTGTCTTCTGATCTGTCTCTGTCTGCTTGTAGCTTCTGTTTGTATTCTCTGATGTTTGATTGATTAAGGTAAGATTGTTAACCCATTTTGAGTTGTTTTCCTTCAAAAAAAGCAGATCTAAGTACATATGTTAGCAGCCACCCTGGGTATGCTAGGGTGCTTGCTGCTACGCTTCTGTACTAAGGTACCCTCCAACAATGTCTTCTTGTCAGTCAGAATAACATGAGAATTTATCAGTTATATTACCGTTTTGTTGTTGATGGTGACTTTTGCCATTGTACAGCACATGTTCTTTTATGAAGTTTTATGACATGTGTAGGTGTTAATTTTTAGCGCTATCTTTGCCCTTAACATATGAAAAAAAATCAGGGCTTAGGGGATCCATTTCTGTGCATTTTCTAAAGATTATTATATCAAATATGCCAAAAAGAAAATTGTATTAAGTTCTCAAGTTTTAGCTGCTTTAAAAAAATAAGTTTAAACTGCAGGCATAGGTTCAAAGATCTAGACCTCAGAGGGACCTCAGAGGCTATTTAGTGTAAACTTTTCATTTTTATAGTTAAGGAAACTGATGCATCAAGGTTAGTGACTTGTCCAGGTTATACAGGGAGTAAATGTCAGAAGCAGTATTTGAACCTAGGACTGCTGGCTCCCAGAGCCAGTCTTCCTTCCAGACATTTGAAATGCCCAAATCCATAAACCCTTTTACAAGCACTCAGACTCTTCAGTGTTCCAACTCTCCCATTAAAAATAAATTTGGAATTGCCTTTATGGTAAAAATTTGGCAGAGGGCAATAACTTTTCTTCTAAGGAGAAGAAAGCCAATATTTAAAAGGCTCCTTGTCTCCAAGGTCTTAAGGTTCAAGTCTAAAAATGCTAATTAGTAACTTCTCCCCAGAGATCTTAATTGCCCATATAACAAAGGGAAGTAGACTCAAAGGAAACAAGCATCTCTAACAATTTATAATAGAGCTTTGTTCAGGGACAGAAATCATAGTCAGTCATTTGCATAAAATGGGAGGTGTTTAGTTAGGAGGCATTGCTTGCTGGGTACTCAGCACTGTCTTAGGGAGCTCTGAAAATGAAAATATGTGGTTAGAGACATTGCGCCTTTTCCTCAAACAGTTTATAATTTCGTTGAGGGTGGGGTGGGGGAAGATAATGTAAAAATCAACCTGAGGAAATTTACATTCATAAATGTTTATGTGTGAGGAGGAGTCAGACCTATGATTTCAACACCATTCTTCTTTGTGGAAACTCCTACATCTATAACTTAGTCTCAGAGAATTGCCCAGGGCATCAAATGGGCCAGTATGTGTCAGAGGCTCCATTTAAACTCTGATCTTCTGGAATCCCAGGCCTACCCTCCAGGAGCCTGCCTCTGTGAAATCATATATACTCCAGCAATACTATGGAACACTTTTTTTTTCTTTTTTGGTCTAGATTTATGATTTCCTTGATTAGAGAACTCCCTTTACCAGAGTACATTGACAACAATTCTATAATTCTTAGTCTCAAGTGTTGCTTTGAGAAATTAAGTGATGTCCAGGGTCAAATAGCCAGTTAAGTGACAGAGGCTGCACTTGAACCTGGGGGTTCCTGGTAATGAGACCAGCTCTCTGTCTACTTCAAAATACTGCCTCTATTTATGAAGGAAGCTCAGGGAAATTTCTGAAGCAATAAGAAAGGACTAGGCCCCTGAAGGTCAGTGCTAAATGTTTTTTCCACGGGGACCCCTGCCTGTTCTATATTTTTCCGCAAAAGTATGCTCCCAGGGCATCAGTGGTAAGATTTAGGGGGCGTGAAAGCAGGCATTACAAGTTTAAGAAGTGAATAGAAAATCAGTGGAGTAACACCATATATAGTTGTTGGGAGCCAAGTCAAAATTGCACCTTATGCAGGGTGTCCCTAAAGTCTTAGAGCAGTTTTTTAGCTTTAATAGCTTAAGAAGAAAGGACTCTGTGAAGCTTTAATAACTTAAAACTGTACTAAGACTTTTGGAACAACCCATAGCCTAGGAAACAAACATTTATTAGACATCTGTGCAAAGGTACCACACAGAGGTGAGAGTTAGATGTGTGCCAGTCACTGTGATATTTTCAAATATCATCCCATTTGATCCTCATAGCAACCCTGACAGGCAGGTGCTTTTATGATCCCTATTTTACAGTTAAGGAAACTGAGGTTGTCATAGATTAACTGACTTGCCCAGGCTCACACAGCTAGTGAGTTTTGAGGTCATATTTGTACTCAGGATTTCTCAGCTCCACGTCTATTTCTTTATCTACTGCCCCACTAGTTGCTTCTAAAGGGAGAGCAAATTGGCAGAAAACAGGAATTCAATAAAGACTTGATCAGCTCTCCAGCTCTGCCTTGGGCTCACCAACTTTGGTGGATAGAAGCATAGCCCAATAGACACCATGACACAGAATTATGTCCTGGATCCTCTTCTAAGCTGTTTTGGAATATTGAGCAAGGCAGAAGAAGAAAGCTAAGGGGAAGGGAAGAAGATACACTAAGTTTAAATCCTAAATTTATATCCAAATCATTGGCCTGAATTACCATTCCTAGACAAATATTGTGGTCAAGATATATATTTTTTTAAGCAATTAGGGTTAAGTAACTTGCCCAAGGTTACACGGCCAGTTTTTTTGTGTGGGTGTTAAGTATCTGAGACCTGAACCAATCCTGGGTTCTCCCGACTCCCGGGGCCAGCCCGGCACTCTTACTCACTGCACCACCTAGCCACCCCAGTTAAGATATTTTTTAAAAATACTTTATCATGTGGTATATTTCCACCACCTCTCTAAACCTATAGGATGTGGCCTTATTCTTAAAATCAGTCAAAAAATCAGTAAGCTATTTTTAGGTGCTTAATTTGTGCCAAAGATTGTGGTGCTAAGTGCTGGGAATTTTTTTTTTTTTTACAAAGGAAAGTTAAACTTCAAAAGCTGATGGGTTTTAACTCCTGACCTTTATTTTTGTCTGCATTTTTGTACTAATCTCCCAGGGAAAGGTTTCTAAAACTCTATCTATGCTCCCAAGCACAAGAACTGAAGTTGTTATCTCATTGGCAAATGACCAAGTTTCAGACTGAATTCCTCTGGTTAGTTGCTTTCATTTCTTCTTCTTCTTGGGGTTATTAGGTTTTTGTTGTTATTTATTTTGCTTTTTGTATCACTATGACTACCCCCCCTACAATTTACCTGTACTACCCCAATTGTAAAAGCCATTTTTTGTAACAAAGTATAATTAAACAAACAAAAAAAAAACCATATTGACAGTGTTTGAAAATGTATCTCATCCTTTACCTCTATTATCTCTCTGCCAAGAGGTTAGAAAATATACTTCATCATCAGTCTTCTGGAGTTGTTTTAATCAGACAGTCACTTTCTTGTATCCAATCCAAGAAACATTTCTTTAAAATGCCTTCAGTGTTCTAGGCACTGTGAATAGAAAGATAAAATGAAAACTAGTCTATGCCCTCCAGGGCTTTCTATTCTTCTGGGTGGAACTGAAGGATGATTTTACATGATCATTTGAGGAGGACAGGGGAAGATTAACCATTAAAGGAATCCGGATAGCCTGTGAGCTTGAAACTTGAGGGGGAAAAAACAACTTGGGGATTTTTTTATAATTATTTAATTTATTTTTTTAATTTATTGAATAAAAGAAGCATTTCCCTGACATAGTATATATAAAAAAAAGATGATTACACTTGAAGCTGCAAAACTATTATGTACAATTTGCTATTCCTTTTAAATATATAATAAAGTTATCCTTTACATTTTTTCTTTTTTTTTCTCCGTTCCCCACCCTAGAGATGACCTCCTTTAGACACAAGTAGGTATATGTATATAAAATTATTCTATATATACTTTTAGGGATTTTAAGTAGTGGAAGTGAAAATGGAATGCATTACAGGCATAGAAGATACTGGTGCAAAGGTACTATACAGAGGTGAGAGATAGATGACAAGTTCAGGTATTAGTAAGTGGAGCAGTTTGGCTGGAATTGAGAAGAGTATGAAAAGGACTAATATGTAATAACCTGGAAAGGTAGACTGGGGCCAGGTTGTAAAGAGTTTAAATATCAAGCCGAGAAGTTTGAATTTTATCCTAAAGCCATCAGTAGCCACTGAAGAATGTTCTTGAGTATGGAATCCTATGACATGGTCAGGAAGCAGATAATGGAACAAAATGAAACTGATACCAAAAGAACCAAACCAAGAACAAGCCAAAAAACTGAAACAAAAACCCAAGGAAAGACATTGGTAGTCAGGTGGTGACTCCTCAGCTGAAGTGAATCCAAATATTAAGTTTCTTTTTTGTTTCATTTTAACAGAACCATAAACCAAAGCAGAGTTCCAGGGCAGGAGTGTAGATATTAAGTGAAAATGATTGTGATAGAAAAGCAAAAGGCAATTTTAAAGTTTAAAAAACCTTTTTTTTAGAAAGAGCTTATTTTGTTTTTCAATGGGGAAGGCAGAGGGAAGAGTGAAAGAAGCAGATTTTCATTAATTAGAAAAAAACTTAGATTAAAAAAACTAAGCATTTAAATTTTAAATCAAATTAAATTTTAAAATTTAAAAATAAGACCCTACCCCAGCAAGTCCAAATTCAAATGCAACTTCTTTGATGTGCTCCCTTTCCTTCCCATACTCACAAATTCTTTTTCCTTACTTGAGCCTCACAAAGCCTTGTCCTGTCTCTCGTATTCCATTTTACATTCTAGTTGTTATATACTTATTTCTATATTTTTCCATATCCTTTGCTAAGTTTTAAATTATATTAGGGTGAAGATTTTTGTCTAATTTTATTTAAATCTCCCTTAACTTCTTTGCAGATATCAGGCATGTTTTTCAATGAACTTGTGATTTGCAATGTCAGATAATTTAGTTACAATTTTATTAATAACTAAAATCAAGGAAAGAATCTTTCAATGAAGATAAGTGAGACAGTGGGGATGAGAGAAGGGGTGATCTTCTAGAGAAAATGGGATGGAATGTGGTCATATTGCATGTAGAGAGTTTGCCTTGGCAAGTAAAAGGGCCATTTCTTCATATGAAATGGGTGAAGAAAGAGAAAGGGATAGAAGACATTGGAGGGATGTGAGATGAGGGGGAGGATGAAAGAGAGCTCTTGGTGAATGGTCTCAGTTGTTGGGTTTTGTTTGTTCGTTTGTTTTAGTGAAAAGTTAAGGAAAGGTACTCCACTGCAAAGGTGGGAGATGGGGGGAGCCATGGGAGGTTTGAGGAGTGATTACAAGGTTTCAAAGAGACACTATGGTTGACATGGGATAGTAAAAAAATGAGGGAAGTATAAAAAGATTGACTTGCCTTGGTGAAGCCCAGTTGAGATTATGTAACAGAAATTTACACTGGGCCCTGTCACAGGGTTTTATGATTTTTCTCCAACTTTCCTCAGCAGCTCATGGGTAGAAATGAAGACAGCAAATGATGGGAATAATCCAGGATTGAGGATTAGGGGAACAAGATTTTCAATGAGAGAAGGGGGCAAAGGAGTAAAGAGAAGAAGATGGTATAAATTTGAACTAGTTTACTGAGGAATCAAGATGGGGAAGTGAGGAGAGTGTAGCCAGTTTAGGAGTAATGGCCTGGGAAAGAAACAGAAGGGTGAAGGGATTAGAGATTGTGATGAGGACAAAAAGTGGGGTTTGGGGGGTTGCAAAACAGAGGCAGTGGTGGAATGGTGTAAAATTGTGATCAGATAAAGGAGCTGCAGAGTTTGTGAACACAGAAAGTAATGGATTTGTGGCCCATGATAAGATCAAAGGTATAACCATCTTCATGTGTGGCTGAGGTTGGGGTGGGGAGTAGTTGGTTAAAAGAATTAAGTTGAGAAATTGGGAGGTTAGGTTGTTTGAGGTAGCATCAGTATGCATGTTGAAGTCCCCTAGTATAAGGATAGGAGTTGGGGATGAGAGAAAGACTATGAATCAGGTACTGAACTCACTGAGGAAAGAAGGAAGCTGGGGTCTATAGATAATAGTTACCAGAATCTTATTTGAGTGATAACTATGGATGATGTGAGACTTAAGGTATAAACCTCAAAAGAAAAGAGTTTACTGAGTGATGCAGACAGGGGTGGCTGGGTGGTGCCGTGAATAGAGCACCAGCCCTGGAGTCAGGAGGACCTGAGTTCAAATCTAGCCTCAGACACTTGACACTTACTAGCTGTGTGACCTTGGGCAAGTCACTTAACTCCAATTGCCCTTCCCTGCCCCCTCCAAAAAAAAAGCAAAAATAAAACTGAGTGATATTGATAGAGGTAGATCCTTGAAGCAGCAATTAATGGGTCACAAATGAGGAGATGTGGTATAAGTAAAGAAGCAGTAAAGTTTGGCTTGGTATAGTCAAGTTAACTGTTTTGCCATTTGGGTATCTGGAGGAAAGGCCTAGAAGGCCCTCAGGTAAGGTGCCTGCTGTCATCCTTCATTCTATGGACTTTGTCACCATACCCCTTGTAGTTTACTTCCCTGCCCCCCCCCCTTTTATGTATTGCCCTATCAGAATGTAAGCCCCCTGAGGGTAGGGACTGCCTTTTGGCTTCTATTTCTATTCCTAGAACTTAGCATTGTTTCTGGAATTTAATAAATGCTTCTTGACTAAACATAGGGGTTTTTTTCCCCAAAAACATGGCTTTACTAGGAAAAACTACAGTAAGCTATACTAAATCTTTGCTCCTCCACACTTTCCACATAATGCTTGTGGTCCAGACCATAAAACCCCAACATCACATGCATGTGTCATAGCTGCCACGTTAGATGAACTTGGTGACTTTTACCCTCCTACTTACTTGAATGATCCCACAGCAAGGGACTTCCTTTTCTGAGATAAGGCAGAGAACTATCCAAATAACATAACAAACACTTGACAATGAAAAGAGCCCTCTAGCAACACATTCATTTAGCCTGCACTATTTTAACACCCCCCCCAAAAAAAAAACCCACATTATTTTCTCTCCTTTTTCTCTTTTTTCTTGGCATCACCCTTTTCCTTATCTCTGTCTTTCTCCATGTCATCTTTCCTCTCCTTCTTGCTCTCCTCCTTTTCCTGCCACCCCTCTCTTCTCTGCATCAAGGTTGGCACTCTTGTTGTTGATAAGGTTGCACAAGGCAACCACTAAGCAGATCAGTGAGGGCAAGTACACCACCGCCATTTGGTCATTGGTCTTCATGTAAAATGCCTTGACAGATCCTTGCAGGCTGACATCCGGCCACAGATTGAAGACCTCTTGCGGCTGATAGATTATCAGGTGATTGCTGGATAACTTTGTCCACTGCCACTTTTTCTATATCCGGAAGCTTGGAGTTCAGTCCCTTTAAGCCATAGACCTGATTCATGATATTCCAAGAAAGGGTACCTACTGTAGTGTCTTTGATGTTTTGTGGTTTGCTTTTTTGGGTTTTGTTTTGTTTTGTTGCTTTTGGGGGGGGGGGGCGATTGGGGTTAAGTGACTTGCCCAAGGTCACATGGCTAGTTTTTGTGTTTAGTGCTGAGGCCATATTTGAACTCAGGTCCTCCTGACTCCAGGGCCAGTGCTCTATTCACTACACCATCTAGCTGCTTGTCTTTGATGTTTTTAATGACAATAACTCTGGTCACAGACATCTGGAAACCAATTCACCAAGAGTAATATGGGAACTGAAGCTGGAGCTGAAGACAAAGGGCTCAGATTTGGGCCCTGGCTCTGCCACTTATAATCTTTATTACGTTGACAAGTCCCTTAACCTCCCCAAATCTCAGTTTCCTCATTTGTCAAATGAGACTTAACTAGATAGTTTATTTCTAAGGTCCCTTTCAGCCCTAAATCATGATAATACTTACATGACCCACTTCAAAGTGCTGTTGTGAAGAAGGGGTTTTGCCAAACTAAAGATAATGCATATAAAAGTTAATTGTTATCTAAAGATCCTATGACTTATCTGATCAGAAGCAAATCAAATTCAGTAATTCTTATCTCTTATTTCTAAAAAGTGCTTCATCAAAGGGATGCTGAAGCTTAATTAGGTAACAGAATTGTAGCTTTTCAAACATAAGAGCCACACAAATACAAAGTATTCAAATCAGACTCCCTAGGATACAAAATAAATAAATGACTCCTAGAAAAAGAAAAGTGCATGTAGAAACATGGCTATGCTATGTTTTAGGCAAATAGTACAAAGCAGGGGCCATAGTGGAAAGGGGATGGGGTTCAATCCTGTCTCGTGGTCTTGAGCAAGCCCTTCACTCCTCTGAGCCTCAATTTCCCCTCTGGAAAGCACAGACTGGGGCCAGATGGCTTCCACCTTGCTTTCAGTGTTCAATTTGTGCCTCTAACAGGCAAAGTCTTGCTCTGCTGTGCAGAGGCCATGACCCAATAAAACCAGATCTCAGGTGTTATTCTTTCATTGACCTTCTTAAACATTCCATACATATTTTCCAAATAGTTGTGATCAAGAAACCAGACTGAGTCATCTTTGTCATCTTCAACAAAACTGTTGGATCCATCAAGTACTTTTTTCTACCATGACCCCAAAAGCACACCAACACATTTTTGATTTCCAACTCTTCCTATTACCATGCATATCAATAACCATATGAAGTAGGTGCATATGAAGTAGGTGCTACGAGTGTGACCACCCTATCAAACAGAGGCTGAAGGACTGACCCAGGGTCACACAACCATCAAGTTTAGCAGTCAGAATTTGAACCTAACACCCTTTCTCCCTTGGCAGGGGTTCCTAGGGATGGGGAGGGGGGGCAGAAATGCAAAATCTTTCAGATGCAGAAGGCTATGGGCCATGGGAAACAACCCTGGGTGAAGGAGCTGCGGTGACCCCACAGTGGTTCTCTAGGCAAGACAGGCAAAGTGATCTCCATGACTCAACCTAAGCCACTGATTCCTAGGCCTCAACCCTTCCATCTGCCTGCAGGTTGGACTGGTTGAAGTGCCCCACCACATTGGGGAGCACCAGGAGATGAACCACAAGCTCCTGCACCACCAGCTCCAGCATCACATCAGCCCCAATCCCATCTCCCGGAAAAAGCTGACAGCCTCAGATATTCCCCTCAGCGCTCACAAACTCCTGGCTTTGACTCCTGATGTAGGATTCTTAAATTCATGTTCCTTCAACGATGAAAGTTTCCTGTATAGTACAACTCAAATACGAATTTTCAAGTCACTAGGATTTATACTAACAACCATTCTGAAATATTATATGATTTGTACATGTAAAAGGGATAGCATTAATATTACCCCTTTCTTCAGAAAAGTCTATAAAATATCCAACTAAAGAATGGTTTGAGAGTTATTACTTTCACTATTCAAGCTCTCCCTCCTTCCTCCCTCCCTTTCTCCCTTCATTTCTTCCTTCCTTTCTTCCGTCCTTTCTTCCTCCCTTCCTTCCTCACTTCCTTAGTTCCATCCTTTCTTCCTTCCTCCCATCCTCCCTTCCTTCTAACCTCTCTTAATTCCAGCGCTTTCCCTCTTTTAATTATTTCCTAACTTTTGGGGGCAGCTAGGTGGTACAGTGCAGTGGATAGAGCACCAGGCTTAGAGTCAAGAAGCTCTGAATTCAAGTCTGGCCTCAGACACTTACTAGCTATGTGACCCTGGGCAAGTCACTTAACCTCCTTTTGCCTCAGTTCTTCATCTGTAAAATTAGATTCACACTGGAGAATGAAATGGAAAACTGCTCCAGTATCTTTGTCAGGAAAAACCCACAGACAAAGTCCATGGAGTCACGTAGAGTTGGACACAACTCAACAACAACAGATTATCCTGCATATAGCTTGCTTCGGATATATGTGTTTGCATGTTGTTTCCACCATTAGATTGTGAATTCCTTAAGAGCAGGAACTATCTTTGGCCTCTAGCACTTAGTACAGTGCTTGGCACATGGTAGGTGACTGAGATGAGGGATTCTGAAATTCACAGACTCACAAAATTTGAGAGTAGGAAGAGACCTCGGCAGCCATCCAGTCTGACCCTCACTATAATATACAGGACAAATTGTCATCCGACCTCTACCTGAAGGCTTCTAAGGAGCAGGGAACTCACCACCTTTCCAGGCAGCCTATCCCATTGTGGATAGCCTTTAATGATTAGGATGTTTTTTTCTGACATCAAGCCCCAGTTAGCCTCTCTGAAACTTCTACACATTGCTCCTGGATCCAAACACAACACACTGTCAAAGCTGCTTTGAGCAATCAAATATCTTTTCAGCACCTATTATGGGCCAGGTGTGGGGCTACAAATGGAAAAAAGAAACAGTTGGGGTGAGGCATTGCCACTCCAAAATGCCCATGTGATAAAGGAACAGAAATTTACATGGAAGTGAAGGGAGACCTCATTAATGTATGGTTATCATTAGTGGCCTAGTTTACTTTATCAGATTATGCAGTTGTTTTTTAGGAAATAGGATAGGGCTCATGAGGGAAGGAGGACAAGGAAATGTCTAAAAGTTAGGCATGAATAATGCACTGAAATACATAGATACAAGTGTCAAGGTGACTGCTGGGATGGCATGTTTGGAGGAGAGAAGGGATAGGTAATTTTTTTTATGTCTATGCAAAAACTTTATTCAACAATCTGCTAAGAATGGATTGACAAGTAGAGATGTGTTACAGAAGCATAAATATTTAAGTTGCTTGCCAGTGTCATGCACTATGTCTTATTTCTATATAGAAGCAAGGCCAATTGAAATTAGAGGCAACTAAGTGGCACAGGAGAGCTAAAGGTGCAAGTTCAAATCCAGAATCAGATATTTAGTAGCTGTGTGACCCTGGGAAAGAAAGTTAACCTCTGTTTGCTTCAGTTTTCTTGTTTTCTTTTTTCAATTAATTTATTTTTAGTTTACAACATTCAGTTCCACACGTTTTCTCCCACTCCTCCTCCATCCTCCCCCAAAAGGCATGCAATCTGATATAGGCTCTACATATACATTCATGTTAAACATATTTTCATATTACTCATGTTGCAAAGAAGAATTATAACCAATGGAATGAACCACAAAAAAAGAAACAAAACAAAAAAGAGTGACAGCAAATATTATGTTTCAATCTACATTCAGACTCCATAATCCTTTCTCTGGATTTGGATAGCATTTTCCAACATGAACCTTTCAGAGTTGTCTTAGAACCTTGCATTGTTGAGAAGAGTCAAGTCTATCTAAGTTATAATGTGCCTCTGACTATGTACAATGTTCTCCTAGTTCTGTGCCACTTACTCAGCATCAGTTCATATAAGTCTTTCCAGGTTTTTCTGAAGTCTGCTGGTCCATCATTTCTAATAGCACAATAGTATTCCATATACCACAACTTGTTCAGCCATTCCCCAATTGATGCGCATCTGTTCGATTTCCAATTCTTTGCCACCACAAAAGAGCTGCTATAAATATTTTTGTACATGTGGGCTCTTTCCCCATTTGTATGATCTCTTTGGTATACAGCCCTAGAAGTGGTATTGCAGAGTCAAAGGGTATGCACATTTTTTTTAAAGCAATTGGGGTTAAATAACTTGTTCAAGGTTACACGGCCAGTTATTTCTGGGTGGGGTGCTAAGTATCTGAGCCCGGATTTGATCCAGGTCATCCCGACACTGGAGCCGGTGCTCTTACTCGCTTGGCCACCTGGCCACCCCAGTATGCACATTTTTATGGCCCTTTGGACATAGTTCTAAATTGCTCTTCAAAACGATTGGATCGGTTTACAACTCCTCCAACAGTGCATTAGTTTTCTAATTTTCCCACATCTTCTCCAGCATTTATCATTTTCCTGTTTTATCATGTTAGCCAATCTGACAGGTGAGATGTGGTACCTCAGAGTTGTTTGGATTTGCATTTCTCTAATCCATAGTGATTTAGAGCATTTTATATGACTATAGATATCTTTAATTTCTTCCTCTGAAAAATGCCTGTTCATATCCTTTGACCATTTATCAATTGAGGAATGACTTATATGTGTATAAATTTGACTCAGTTCTCTATATATTTTAGAAACAAGGCCTTTATCAGAGACATTGCTTCTAAAAATTCTTTCCTAATTTTCTGCTTCCCTCCTAATCTTGGTTGCATTGGCTTTATACAGAAGCTTTTCACTTTAATGTAATCAAAATTATCCATTTTGCATTTCATGATGTTCTCTCTCTCCTTTGGTCATAAATTCTTCTATTCTCTATAGATCTGACAGGTAAACTATTCCCTGCTCTCCCATTTTGCTTATAGTATCAGCCTTTATATCTAAATTGTGTACCTGTTCAGACTAGATTTTGGTAAATGGTGTAAGATATTGGTCTGTGCCCAGTTTCTGCCATACTATTTTCCAGCTTTCCCATCAGTTTTTGTCAAATAGTGAGTTCTTATCCCAGAAGCTGGAGCCTTTGGGTTTTTCAAACAGTAGATTACTATAGTTATCGGTTACTATGTCTTGTGTACCTAACCTATTCCACTGATCCACCACTCTAGTCCTTAACCAGTACCAAGTAGTTTTGATGATTGCTACTTTATAATACAATTTCAGATCTGGTATGGCAAGGCCACCCAAGGTAAACTTCATCTGCTTTCATGAGCCCTAATTTAGCTTGGATATGAGAAAAACATTATTAGTCCAAATCATGGGTACGAGGGGAATTCTTAGACACTAATGATAAACATGAAGCCACCCTCAGCAATGATATCTTAGAACACAGAGTGGATTGCTTAAAGGTTCCTTTAAGGCCAGAGACACCCCTTTCTTCACTATAGTTCACGATTCATAAAACTTCTTAGCAAAAACCACCCAGTTCATAAAGTCCTTTCTTCATGATGCTGCTGATAAAATAGGCCTGGTTGGGGCTCTCTTTGGCATCAAGGAATATTCTATTTCTGCTCCACGCAGCTGCTACCTTTATGTTTGGTGCCTACCAGCATTTACCTGCTGTGTTGAGTTGGCTGCAGGGAGATTTGGGTGAGTGCCTCCCATTGAGTAGTGTGTTGCCATGTCTCAATGGGCACAGAAATGAGGATGAACACTACTTTTCTACCTAACCACTACACAGAATATGGTCGACAGGAGCACTGCAGGGGAAGATGAATAAATTGGGGAGAGAGGAAAGTCCTATTGGACCGTTCTGAGGCTACAGTAAAAGTCCTTAGTGCAGAGGGAAAAGATTGGATTAAGAGTTATCAGATGGAGGCAGCTAGGTGGAGCAGTGAAATAAGGACCTGAGTTCAAATCTGGCCTCAGACACAGAACACTTACTGGCCATGTGACCTTGGGCAAGTCACTTAATCCCAGTTGCCCTGCCCTCCCCCCTCCAAAAAAGAGCTATCAGATCTAGGTTCAAATCCTGGGTCTACTGGTGTGTCTATCAACAGCAATAAGTTACTTAGTTTCTCTGGGCCTCAGCTTCGCACCTAGGGGGTGGGGAGGACAGGGGCTATAATAAAACTTTCTCAATTGATCATAAAGATAATTGTAGTTGTAATAATGAAGTAAGATTTCATATCCAAAAAAAAGCATAAAGAGACTCTTTGAGATAGATAGCACTGTTGGTAGAGTAGAGCCCAACATGGAGTCAGGAAGACATGAGTTCAGATCCTTTCTCAGAAACTTGGTAGCTGTATGCCCCTGGGCAAATCACTTAAGCTCTTCTGGCCACAGTATCCTTGTCTATAAAAAGGAAATAATAATAATAGCACTTATCTCACAGGGTTTTTGTGAGGATTGACATAAAATGTATAAAAACTTAAAGCACCATATATGTATGTATGTGTGTATATATGTATATGTGTGTGTGTATATGTATTTAAATTCTTAAGCAATGGGATATTGCAGTTAATTGAGCTAAGGCATTATTAAAAACAAAACATCCCTTTTTGCTTCATGCTTCTTTGCTAAAAAATATTTCCAAATACATGAATTCACTCTCTGGTCCTAGTAATGGGACACATACACATATACATTTATGTGTGTGTGTGTTTAATATACTAATTAGTATACTAGTATATTAATACTAACTAGAATATATATATACACACACACACAAACACACACATACACACTTAGAGATTGGTTACACATCGAAGATGCCAAGATCATCCACTACATCTTGAGCCACCACCAGTCATCATGATTCTGTCCTGCCCCTGGACTCTGATGACTCTGGAAGAGAGAGTGAGGCTGATGACTTCATGTAACTCTACTTCACTTAAATCCAATTTATGCACAAATCAAAAGACATCACCCATACCATATATATTGTATATGTGTATAATATACAAATAAGGTGTATATGTGTATATACACATATGTATGTGAGTATATACATCCAGTGTATATCTTGAATACTCATATACACACGTATACACTATTAGCAACTATTAAAATTGCTGATATCAAAGTCCCTTCTATAGGCTATCACCCCTCTAATTATTCCAATCTATCTCTAGCAATGCCACAGTTGAGGGGGAATAGTGACCATGGTGACAGTAACTTTGGCCATACTACCTTAGGTCAGAAGAACCATAATGTAGTTCTGGGTGAGCCTTTTCTCACAACTGCCTTGTCATTCTTGTTAATGGCTAGGATCCTATGATTTGGGCCTCATTTTTAGCTTCTTCATGCTAGAGGCCAAGAGGTCACATGAGAACTGTGTGACCACAAGCAAGTTGCTTAACTTCTCAAGAGCTGTTCCCAAGCAACTCTCTTGTTATGCAAGAGTTGCTGATGGTCACCATAGAAGAGGAAATTTCAAAACCAGAGAGTTCTTCCAACCAACAGAAGTTCAGGAGGGCGGCTGTTCACAGCACAGTTATAATATCTTATAGGGACGAACTAAAGATTATGAAAAAAGAACTATGAAAAATAACATTTTATCTATCTTTGACTTGTTTTTCTCAAAATTATCTTTTGGTCTTGTTGCATGGTTTTTATTGGTCTTTTCTCTTTAGTGTTGTCCTCTATCCTTTTCTTCTCCAATGCCCAGAGACCCTTGAGGAGGCTGAATGATATTTTTATTTTCTTTCTTTTTTTTTTTTTTTGGAGGGGGGAAGGCAAGGCAATTGAGGTTAAGTGATTTGCCCAATGTCACACAGCTGGTATGTGTGTCAAATGTCTGAGGCCACATTTGAACTCAGGTCTTCCTGACTCCAGGACCTGTGCTCTATTCACTATATCACCTAGCTGCCCCTTGAATAACATTTTTGTTTCTCAGTTCTAAGCTACAATAGCAGGGGTAAGACTCTCTAGCAGTTCATTACACTGACCTCTGTAAGCAGCCAACTGGGGAGAGGCTACCGAGAAGAGTGGCTATTCCTGAAGTAGATTGGCCTTAGCCAATCAATCCACTGTGAGAGACTCTTACCTATTCATATGTAATTCCAGCAAATTTGTCACTATTTCTCCACATTCACAGGCAGTATTTATTTTCCCCTTAATTCTAGTGTCTTTCCTCCGAGGTACTCTCCAATTTGTCCTGTCTGTATTTTGTTTGTACATAGTTGTTTGTTTGTTGTCTTCATCATTAGACTGAATTCCTGGAGGGCTGGGACTGCTTCCTTACCATTTTTGTATTCTCAGGGATTGGCTAGTAGTTGTTCAGTCATTTTGGTCGTGTCTGACTCTTCATGACCCCATTTGGGGTTTTCTTGTCAAAGATACTGGAGTGGTTTGCCATTTCCTTCTCCAGTTCATTTGACAAATGAGGAAACAAAGGCAAACAGGGTTAAGTGACTTGCCCAAGGTCACACAGCTAGTAAGTGTCTGAAGTCAGATTTGGACTTAGGAAGGTGAGTCTTCCTGACTCCAGGCCTGGCACACTATCCTAGTATACTACCTGCTACTTAATAAATGCTTGCTGACTTGACTTCCCCATATAAATGCAATGTATTTTATTGGATGGAATAGAAGGCAAGTATAAAAAGCCACTTTTTTTCCTTTTAAAGAACAGTGCTCTGTTTTGTCAATTCTATTGGTCCAGGATCAGATTATTTTAGCTTTTGAGTTTTGAAATTGTTCTGCAGTTATTCAGTGTGGGCAGATGCAGTTCATAGAGAACAGGGAATGGCATTGTTGGTGAACTATTCAAATTGATTTGAAAATTTTCCAGAAACTTGATTTCCCTTTAATTTCATTCTACATGCATTCTTTGTCCTACCTCCTTTCAATACAGCTTTTTTTCACTGACAAAGTTCCTTGGTTCAGTTATAAGGCAGAATTGTTTCTTTCTCCAGAAACAACTTCTTTTTAAGTGAAATGCTCAGGAAATGGGAAATGCAGCTAATTGATTTAATTGAGTACTAACAAAAACGCTTTTTTTGCTTCATGGCTGTTTGCTGAAAAATGTCTCCAAAATTTGCAAAGTTACTTTACTGTCCTATTAAGTTGACCCAAATGAACATGACTGAATATTTAAAGACTAAAGATCACTACTTCAGTTCTCACTGTATAGGACTATAGGTAGAGATGTAGAAGATTGGGTTGAATTGCTAAGATGGTCAGGATGTTCCCTTTGATATTCTTTTTGAGGGGAGGAAGTCAAGGCAGTTGGGGTTGAGTGACTTGCCCAAGGTCACACAAGCAGTAAGTGACAAGTGTCTGAGGCCACATTTGAACTCAGGTCCTCCTGACTTCAGGGTTGGTGCTCTATACTCTATTCACTGAGCCACCTAGCTGCCCCCTTTAATATTTTAAACTAAATTTATGTGTAGGTGCTTGGGGGAGTTATCTCTTTCTTCTAAGAGTGAGCACTGTGGAATTTATGCTTTCAAATTGTGGTTTTGGAGAAGACTTGTGATAGCAAAGAGATCAAATCAGTCCACATCTAAAGAAATTCATTCAGGCTATTCACTGGAAGGTCAAATATTAAAACTGAAGTTTAAATACTTAGGCTACATGATGAGAAGATGGGACTCAATGGAAAAGACCCTGATGTTGGGAAATTGAAGGCAAAAGGAAAAGGGGATGACAAAGGATGAAATGGATAGATAATACAATGCAAAAAATGAATATGAACTTGTACATACTTCAAGAGATAGTAGAAGATAGAAAGGCCTGGCATGCTATGGTCCAAGGAGGGCTCAAAGAATTAGACACAATGGAACAACTAAACAATGAACAACCTAAAAGTGAAGTATGAAGACAAAGAAATCTGGTTAAGTCAAGGGATCTAGTTAATCAAGATTTAAGGGTACTTATGCAAGCAAGGTGGTATAGTGAATAGAGAGCTGGACCTGAGGTCAGGGAGACCTCAGTTCAGTCTAGGACACTTAGCAACTGTGTATCCCCAGAAAAGTCACTTAATCTCTGTCTGCCTCAGTTTCCTCATTTATAAAACAGGGATATTAATACCACTTACATCTCAGAGTTGTTGTGAAGATCAGACAAGATAAAATTTGTAAAACACTTTGCAAATCTTAAAGCATCATATAAATGATAGTTATCATTATCATCACCTCGTCATCATCATGATCATCATTATGGGACTAGTTGGGAAGGAACTAGTCCTTGGAGCACAGATTCTGGAATGAAACATAAAAAGTTAAAATCTACTATTAAGAATAATATAACAACACCTGGCTGTGTAACCTTGAGCAAGTTACTTAACCCCAATTGCTCAGGGGTGGCCAGGTGGCTCAGCAAGTAAGAGCACTGGCTCCAGTGTTGGGATGACCTGGGGATCAAATCCGGGCTCAGATACTCAGCACCACACCCAGAAATAACTGGCCGTGTAACCTTGAGCAAGTTACTTAACCCCGATTGCTTTAAAAAAAAAAAAGAATAATATAACAATGGGACAGAGAAGTATTGTGGTGGATAGAGCACCAGCTCCAGAGTCTGGAAAACCTGAGTTCAAACCTAGCCTCAGAAACTTACTAGCTGTGTGACCCTGGGGAAGTCATCTTTCACAGAAGACATCTGTGTTGCTAATGAAAGTATAATGACATGAGTTTTTAACATAAAATTCAGTTTTAATTCCCAAAGACCCAAATTTAAGAACAATTTAAATAGATGGGACCATAGTGAATACCCATAATATCCATATCTGGAAATATCAATTAAAAAAGAAACGAAAGCTCAGAGAAGCCAAGTGGCTTACCCAAAATTACACATACCATTAAGAAGAAATGAAGAAGCATTTATTAAGTGCCTACTATATACCAGGAACTATGCTAAACATTTTATAAATACTATCTCATTTGATTCTCACAACAATCCTGGGAGCTATTATTATTCCCATTTTACAATTGAGGAAATGGAGACAAACAGAAATAAAGTGATTCGCCCAGACTCACACAGCTGGTAAATGTCTGAGGCCAGATTTCAAGTGAAGTCTTCTTGACTCTAGGCACAAATGATGCAATGACCAATTTTGGTTTAAAAGTACAGAGAATGAAATATTTCTCTGTTCCCAATGTTGAATATATTGACATATGTGGTAGATTGGTGAGTTTTGCAAAAATGTTGTTCTTTGTTCAAAGGGGTGGGAGGGGGACTTACATGGGGAAATGACTTCACTGTAAAAAAAATCCATCAATAAGGCTTCTTTTAAAATGATAGTACTACAAAAATCATTACAAAAGTCATAAGAAAGTCAGAGGAAATTTCTTCCCTAGATCAACAGGATGATATATTTTGAGACAGAGTATTATACTTTGAAATGTTCTCAGTGATAGAACCAACAGCATGACAAGGAATGTAGCACTGGATCTCCATGTAGTTTCTGTTCAATGGAAGGCAGAAATGTGGTCATTTAATGTGTCCTTGTGATATTGTTTCTGATAATCAGCATCAGTTAGTGTTTACCATTTCCCCTCTTTCTTCCCACTTCCTAGTGCCATTTTGATGGATCCAGGGGTATGTTGGAGCCAGCTTGATAGCCTATCAAGTGCTTCAAGTCAGAGTTTGGTTTATTGTTTGGTAGATTGTTTAGAGAGACAGCTAGGTGGCACAATGGATAGAGTGCCAGCCTTGCAAATCAGGAGGACCTGAGTTCAAATCTGACCTTAGACCCTTACTGTGTGACCCTGGGCCAATTATTTAACCCTATTTGCCTTAGCTCTTCATTTGTAAAATGATCTGGAGAAGAAAATGGCAAACTAGTTCAGTATTCTTGCCATGAAAACCCCAAATGGAGTCATGAAGAGTTGGACATAATTAATCGATGACCCAGCAATATTGTCCAGACTGAAGACAGTGATGTAGAAAGTGTTATTAATGCTGATATAATATAATAATAATAATTATATATAAATATAATATAATAATTATATATAAATATAATGTAATAATTATTTATAAATATAATATAATAATAAAATAAAAATATACATTTTTTGCCACAGAGAGGTAGTTGTTAAATATTTGCCAGCACACCACTGGATGGATCTGGATGGGGGGGGGGGGTGCACCTTCTAGGATAGAAATGACCCCAGACTAAAAACAAAAGCAATGCATACACATTAAAATAGAACCCCATTACAATGTGATTTATGGTACCCCAATTTGAACATTCCACAAATTATAGACACACAATTCCAAATAAAACTTAGTTGTCTGAAAAGACAAGTGGTATTCCTGATCCCACAGAGAACATTAAAGTTTCTACCTTATTTTATTGTCTTAAATTCAACTTACTATAATAAAACCCAAATATTTCCACAATTTTTTGATAATTCAAAATCTTAAGTCTCTATTACTCTGAATAAGTAAAGCTAAGTCATTGGTATCTCCTTTTTTGTCTACTTAAATGTTCTCTGTGTATATATATATATATATATATATATATATATATATATATATTTAATTTCATTATTATTTTCAACAAAGGTTAAGCTGAAACGTCTGCTGGGGCTCCAACATGACACCATACAAACTACCTGTGATTTTCTGTCTCTGCGGTTGTTTGGTGCAGGTCCATCCCTTTGACTGGCCAGAACTAGATCCAGTGAAGCATATAAAATCAGCAGGTAAGAAGCACATTCATTTAGCAGCCTTAGATGCTGACAAGGACCCAAGCGTGAGTCTCAATTTGAAAGGCATCACTTAACTATGTTCATTATCTTGGACAGTTCACTTGAGCTCTGAAGGCCCCAGCTTCCTCAGCCTCTTTAAAATGAAGGGGCTATTTGGAGGAAGAATTAAGAAATATATATTTCCCTTCTTTCTTTGCAGAGGTGGGGGGCTAGAGATGTAGAATGTTACATATACTATCTGACTCAATTGATCATAATCTCTAAATCTATGAAACTAGATAGATCATTGTCATCTGACCCTCTGGTGTGCCTTACTGACCCCTGGTCCTTGTCATTTGGCCAGCCACTATCCCCTTCTCATTTCTGGGCTTTTGCAACCCCCTGCATTTGAAATATTTTATATTCATAGTCTGCCCCCATTAGAGTGTCTGAGTCAAGAAACTATTTTTTTTCTTTCTATTAGTATCCTCAGAGCAGAAGACAATTCTTGTCACATGGGATGTGCTTAATAAGTGGCCTTTCACTCCCTGGAGGTTATCCAGTCCAACTATCTCAATTTTTCAGATGAGAAAACTGAGTCCCAGAGAAGTTAAATGGCATAAGGAGCAGGATATGAAGCCCAGGGCCTCTAACTCTGGAGTCAGGGCCCTTTTCTACTGACAAATGGTTTGCTGATTCATTTTTTTAAGCTTTCTTAGTCTCCTTTACATGGAATATCATTCAAGATAGAGTTTTTATAAAATGGAGGGGTTGGACTAGGTCAGTTTTGGGTCATAGATTCTCTTGGTATTCTGGTGAAACCTATGGCTCTTTTCTCAGAATGTTTTTAAATGTATAAAATTGATTAAAGGGTATAAATAAAAAAAATAAAATACAGGGTGTTAAAATTTCACTAAGACTTCTGGGATACCCTGTATACCCTACTTTAAACTTTAGAGTTGCTTAAAACTATACTAAGATTTTAGGAACACTATGTACATAGGATTATAAAGTTAGCATTGAATAAAAATGTAATTTTTCCTGATTCAAGTTCATGGAACCTTGAAATCTCTCCTTGGGAGGAGGGAATCTGTGGACCTCAGGTTAAGAAGCTCTGGACTGTGGTCTCTAATGCCCCTTCATCTCTGTATCAGCAATGCCATATTCACAATGCCTATAGAGATTACAAATATGCTGATATAATTATCCATCACAAAATATGTCAGGTTTGCCATTTGGGGAAATAAACTAGAAAATTTATTAAGATACCAAAAGACTGAGTCCCAAAACCAGAAAGTGAAAGCCATCAGAGTAGTTATGATATTGGCACAGGTAGATAAAGTAGAAAGCACCCACATTCTCAAGCCTTCAAAACAGAACAGGCCACCTCAGGCAAAGGTCCTCCTCTCCCCACTCACACCAACCACCCAGCGCGCTCCCAGCAGCTCTGGCCTCCGGCAGTCCTCAGCCGGAGTCCCAACTCAAAAAAAAAAAAAAAAGGCCACAGCCACCAACTGCCAACTGCAGGACCGTTAGCTGGGCCCTTCACCTTCTCCTGCTCTGCTATGTCAGCACGTCCATGGGGCATGGGAGATCTTCAAATCCCATAACCCCCACAATCTCTGAACCCTCTGACCCAATAAATTCCTGGAGTGAAAGCGCTCCCTTCCAAAGATGCTGGAACATCAGTTCTAAAAGGAGCCATACAGAAATACAACAACCCACTGTCCACTTAGGTGAACTGAATTTTACACTGTACCAGGGAGTAGTCCAACCTCTAAGGAGACAGTAGGGCAGGACTAAGGGGAAAATTGTATAGAAAGAAGTCAGAGGAGGATTTTTGTATGCTTTCCTCAACGGTTCTCCTCTCTATCGCTTCCTGTTGTATCCTCTGGTCTTCTATTCCACTGCACCCAAAACCTTGTTTTGTGTTATGAAGAACAGTTAAGGATCTTGTTGTCTTTTCTAGCTAGAAAGTAATCTTCCTGTGAAGAAGGGTTGTTTCGTTCATTGTATTTCTACTCTTAGCATCCCAGCACAGTGCCTGGAATATTTTAGGTACTTAATGATATTTGTTGATTATTGGTCTTGTTGGATGTATAGAAAAGACTGTCCTCACTTGGGAGATCAGAAAGCATAGGGAGTGACATCTCTCCTACTTAGTAATTGAATGGGTGAATCATAGAACTACAGATTTAGAGTTGTCATAAAAGCCAATACTCTTCATTTTACAGGTAAGGAAACTGAAGTCCAAAGAAGCTGTGAAATGCCCAGGGTCATATAGGTACAAAGAAGCAGGAATAAGATTTGATCACAGGTCCTCTGATGCCAAATCTAGTATGCTTTACATATAAAATAGTTCTTCTGCTTAAGAGAATCTTTGACACCAAGGATAGGGATGTATTTGCCTTCTTTCTATTTTCCCATGGAGGTGGGAGGGAGATGGGTTGCTAAGTAGGGGTGAGATAAGGAAGTAGGTAGGGGAGTATCTGGATAGATTATCACAGGAATGGTTAGACCAGGCATCTACAAATTGAAAGTTTCCTGGTTTCACAATCGAAGGTCCTTTGTTGCCAAGGAAAGTTGCCTGAGGCCTTTAGGATAAGAGCCTCTCTTCACGGGCCAATCCAACCCTGACTCATAAATTTTAGCACTTCTATCTCCTAATGGTTCTGGTTCTGGAGGTGTTGTAACCCTGCCTCCACCCAAGGCTCCATGAAACACAATGGAGTCATTGGAGCTGCCCTGGTATGCTCCAGAAGGGTTACAGCTTTATGGTAATTCACATGCTTTGCAAACAGAAACTGCCCAGCTGCACTTCCTAGACTGGGAGAATAGTGCATAAAAAGATTAGCTATAATCTACATCCACCTTGTGGCCATGGGTCAAATTGTCATTTTCTTCCTATAAGACTCCAGCACTATTCATCTTCTCCTAGAATGAAGCAGGAACTGGAGCCTTGTTATTTATTTGGGCTGGCCTTCATGTTTCTTCTGAAAGAAAGGAAAGAGAAATATAGTAAAAATGGGGGTATCAATAAAACATTAAGTAAGAAAATTAAAAATAATGAAGTTCTAAAATTTGTAAAATAATTCTTGCAATAGTTTACAAAGTAAAATAATAATAGCGAGCATTTATATGATACTTTAATGAGGCTTGTAAAGTGATTTACATCTGTTGTCTCCTTTGGTCCTCACAAGTCTGTGAGGTAGGTTCTATTATCCCCATTTTTGCAGAAAAGGAAACTGAGGTTCCCAGAGGTTGAGGGATTTGCCCAGGGTCCATGACTAATAAATGTCTGGACAGGATTTGCATTCAGGTTATCCTGATTGTAAGCCCAGTGCTCTATGTCACCTAAATGCCTTTAAGGATTTGAAAGTTGCTCATAATAAACCTATCATTCTCAGCAGAGAGATAAATGGTAAATAATCTGCATAGTTAAATTCAGAGGACCAGGGTTCCATCTCCATATCTATCTACTTAATTCTTGGGTACCTCTTCATTTGTTTCTTCTATAAAATTATAAGGGCATTACATTTGATGAATGCTAAGGTCCCATGGGACCTATAATACTAGAAAATGGGAAATGTGTATGGTACATTGTTGAAATTGAAGAAAGCAGGGAAAACCATCCAAACATATAGGTGTGACCTAAATAATATCCCTTATGAATATAAAGTGGAGGTGATAAATAGATTTAAGGTATTAGATCCGGTAGATGGAGTGCCTGAAAAATTATGAATAGATGTTCAAAATATTGTAGGGGAGGCAGCAACCACAACAACCACGACAAAAGCATTCCAAAGAAGAGAGATATCCAGGCACCAAGATTGTAGATTTAGCAACAAATAGTTGTAACTTTCCCATATTTACCTCCAAACAACCATAAAATAGTAACCACCCCCCCCCCAAACAAATCTTGGAACAGCAGAACAACAAAAAGACTGGGTAAAAGAATCTTTTGCCCAAGAAACTTGGAAGATCAGTGGGAAAGATCTGTCTCATTCAAATAAAAAGAGAGCACAGTCCAGTCAGTACAGGAAGCATCCCAGCAAGTCAGCAGCAAGCCCCACCTCAACAAACCGGTGGTAGAGCCTGAGCCCCAGTGTGGTGGAGCAGACAAACCCAACACCAGAACCTCGCATGTACCCCGGTATAGTCCTAGGCAAACAGGCATTCTCCAGTGGTCAGCCTGCCAAGTGCATCAGTGAGCCCAGTGAAATGCAGAACTCAGCACTCACCAGACACCAGCACTAGGACCCCAGCTCAGCACCAGGTAATACCAGCCCCCTACAGCCTCCAGCAGCACCAGCTACCCCCTTGGCATAGCACCAGACATCAGGGTACCCTGTGGACCTCAGGACAACATAGTGCAACACCAGATAGATGATCAGGGCCTACCGTCCCTGACACAAGAGGACTAAGACAGTGCCCCTTCCACCCCAGGAGCAGAATGCAAATTTGAAAGAAAAGAAAAAGTATAAAATAAAGATGAGCAAAAAAGAATCTGAGCATAGAAAGTTATTATGGTGATAGAAAAGATCAAGACACAATCTCAGAAGACAACAATAATGTCAAAACACCTACAGGTAAATCCGATGGGCTGGTCACATTGTTCAAATGCCAAACATACACTTGCCTAAAAGACTATTTTGTGGAGAACTCACGTAGGGCAACTCACTGTTCACACAGTGGTCAGAAGAAGTGATAAATGGACACTCTCAAGGTCTCTCTGAAGAACTTTGGAATTGTATGGCATAGGAGATACTGGCACAGAACTGACTGCTCAGCATGGTGTGGCCACATCAGAGAAGGTGCTGCATTCTGTGAACAAAGCAGAAATGAAGCTGCTCAAAAGAAATACAGGATGTGCAGATTTGGAGAATCCACCCCAAATGTTCACATGGACTATTTGTGCCCAACCTGCGGTAGAGCCTTCTGAGCTCATACTGGTCTGATCAGCCACAGTTGGACACATTGAAACTTGACTCTAACATAGTGATGTCATTTTGATCCTCTTTGAGAAAGGACAACAACCAATCAAATCCCAAATGGTTACCCATGAATAATCAACCAAACATTAAGTTTAACAACTATTTGGCAAGTCCCAAAATTTGGTAAAGATTGTGGTCAATTGTTTATGAAGTGAAAAACTGAAGTGATTTAAAAGTTGTTCTCAATAGTATTTTCAGCACTGTAACAGTTGGGCATTATTGTGTCAGGGGACATTTTGTTCTCCAGCCCAGTGGGGCAAACACAATCATAGGCTGCTGAGGCCCTCTGGGAGCCAAATGGGCACTGGTTGGCCACAGTGGACTTTTGGCCTTTATGCCTCTTCACCCATGGCCTAAAGACCCAAGGAGGGAACTCCTCTTCCAAATTATCCTAGGAGTGGGGGACTTTTGGACCTGTGAACTAACAGGGTGTGTGTAGGGCTCCTTCCTTGAAGACTTCTCCCAAATCACTCAGAACTTAGGGTCCAAAAGTCTGATTAGAACTGGGATTTCTCAAGGCCATTGTCAGAGAGATTTGTAATCCTCATAATTTACTCGGAGGAAACCAGTGAAGAAACAGAGCTCCTTGGCAGCTGTGGGTTTCCTAAGGCTTCCCTGGACAAGAATGTGTGAGCTGGAGGTTTTCTGAAATATGGTGTCACCATGGCTATTCATAATTTGGGGTGAGAGTTGTGTGGACATAGCCACCGGGCCCCTTTGGACCCCAAACTACAGGGGGAAGCAATAGGCAGTTAGACACCTAACAGTCATCTGGCCCTGAAGGCAATTTGATGTTATGAAGACAATTCACCTATTGAATTTTCTCTGGAAGGAAGCTATTTTGATTCTAAATAGATTGTACTACAGTTCTCTTACGAGGGCAAGTGAAATTTTCCAAGAGTTCTGAAGACAAATCCTGACAGAGGATACTCTGTAAATTCATCTGCAGGGGTAGCTATGGGTCCAGGCTGGATTCTCCTGGATTCACTGAGGGCTTCACCAAGAGTTGGGGCACCTTGAGACAACCAAGTTTGGGGACATTCCTAGGTGCTGGCATCACCCGTTTGGCTCACTGTTGTTGAATGATCAGAACAAATGATTTCTTGCTTTATTGAAGATAAATTGAAAGGCATGAGTCACTGAAGGATGAGTCACAAACTGGTCACCTTGAGGAGGAAGTTGATGGACATTTTTCTATTGAAAAGAACTGGAGTAACAACCAATGATTACATCTGTGTCACAGACTGCATAGTTCTCCACAATTAGCTACAACGTGCTGACAAAGCAGTGAGTCCAATGTCTTGCACATTTAAGCAATTTATTTTAAATTGAATTTGTTGTTGAATTGATTACAGAGTGATGGGGTTAAATGGGCTCTGAGTTTCCCTTTAGCTATAGATCTAGGATCCTGTGAGATACTAATGAGCTAATTAGTTCTGTATAAGAGGTTAGGCAAAATAATGGGATTCACTTTGACAAGTATCTCCTGATACCTTGATAAATATGAGGTAGGGTCCTATGTTGTAGGGGGATCATCTATGTGTGCGTGTATATGTGTAATATATATGTACACACATGTATATGTGTGTATGTATTTGTATATATTATGAAATATGTATGAAATGCATGTATATATGTGTGAAAATTTTTTGGGAGGGAGGTTAGATCTGATTTGGATTTTAATCAAGTGTAGCAAGGGAGGAGTTTTAGGATCTACTTGAGATGAAGCCTCTGAGCCAATGAAGGAATATACATTGGTGGGAATGATTGTGGTTTGTCCTTCATTCTCAAAGAAGACCATGGCATCAGGAAAGTGATGACTTGCAATTGAACTAGATTTGAGTGAGGGAGGGCTGTGCAAAGTCACCAGCCTCACTTTCTCCACCAGGCCATCTGCGTGCAGTGGTCAGATATCGATCAAAACAACTGGAGATGGTTCAGGATGCAGTAGAAGACCTTGGCCTTTTTAAGCTAAGGCCTTTTCAAGGTCTCACTTTGAGTGAGGCAACACCCATTCAGTGAATAGACCATTGTAAGAAGTAAGTCAAGGGATGGCCCCTTTAATTAAAAAAAAAATCAAACCAGGAAGGGAAGACTCTCAGAGTTGTTGACCAAAAGAGAGACAGTTACTATGTACATTCACTCTGATCCAGGAGGGCCCAAAAATAACCATTAAGTAGAGCTCGACTGGGAATGAAAGGGAAAATTAAAGGAAGTCAGTGAAAAGGTTGGCCTGAGTGGGAATATTAATGAGGTAGGTAAGGGAACACTCAGAGAGGAGAGAAATGAAGTGTCAGGAACTCTGTCTTCATATAAATTTTATGTCTCTCTAAACTTCTTCGATTTGTTGATTTCAAGATTTCTTTGATTTGTTGGAGTATGTTGTCCCCAGGGTGAGAAAGTTTGGTGATGGGAGAGGGGGAATCAAAAAAGGGTTTGAAACTATGGTTAAATGTCTTACTTGTTAAGGAACTAACTGCTGTATATAACAAGTGACAAGTGAAATTAGCTTGCCATGTTTTTCAGGGTGGTATCATAAAATACAGAACCTAATGAGTGCTGTGTTTGTTGACAAACATCAGATCCCTAAAGGAAAAGGGTCTTACTCCGTGGGATGCACAGACTTAATGTTTGACTTCACTGCTAAGGTAAGGCTTTAGAATTGGAGAATTATTCATGTTTTCCCTTACAACTCTTCTATCAGACTGACCTTTTTGCTAGTTTATTGATCTCCAGAAAAACTATAGTACAGTGGAAAGACATCTGTAGTTAGAGAACCTGAGTTCAAATTCTGACTCTACTAATTACTACCTGTGTGATCTTGGCAAAAGTACATTCACCACCCTAAGCCTAAGTTTCCTCATCTGGAAAATGAAGGGGGTTGAACTAGATGGCCTTCAATGTCCCTTTCTACCTAGAAAGTTATGATTCTAAGTTTTCTTTAGACATGTGATTTTTTTTTGTTTTGTTAAAAAATTAAAACTGAACATTAATGCAAACAGCTAAACATGCTTATTTAGTATTTATTTACACTCACAATAGATACATCCAATACATAAAGGAGGGGCAGCTATATGGTACAGTATAGATAGAAGAGTGCAAGGCCCAGATATGGAAAAACCTGAGTTGAAATCTTGCTTTAGATATGACTAGTTGTGTGACCCTGGGCAAGTCACTTAGCTCTTGTTTGCCTCAGTTTCCTCTCTTGTAAAATGGAGAAAATAATAGCACCTACTTCCTGGGGTTGTTGTGAGCATCAAATACGATGATAATCATCCAGCACGACGATTTTGTCCCTTTGTTCTCCCACTTTTCCTCATATACGTACACCTTCCTTCTAGTTTATTTTGTAACTTTGCATTATTTCCTGGTTGTCTTTCCAAGCTTGTTTACATTTCTCATACTTTGTCAGTTTAATTGCATTATAATCTTCTGTCCCAGTTGCAATATACTATAGTAAGCTTAACCTTTACCCTAAAACTGGGTTTTAAATAGTTTCCACTTTTTTTAAAAATTAAAAACACGTTCCTTTCCTTCCCTGACAGGGCAGCTTACTGCGTCTGTATTACCCTGCCCAAGATGGTGAATATCACCGCACTGTATGGATCCCCAATAAAGAATATTTCATAGGTCTTAGTAATTTCCTTGGATTCCACAGGATCCTGGGCAAATTCATCACCTACTGCTTTGGTAAGATTTGTTGGTTCTACTTTTTTCTTTTTATGCCCCTCTCTCCTATTCTCCCCTCCTCCCCCACCCCTCAACAAATATAGGAAAGTCTGAACAACAGGTCTTATTACTCATCTGATCAACAGGAGTTTCTGTCAATTAAAAGAGCAAGACAGGTTTTCAGATATGAAAATGTCAGATCTAAGCATTTCATAGGCTCATATCTTTATAGCTGGGAAAGACCTTAGAAGGCATCCTCCCCTCTTTTTTTTCCCTTCTGCTCCTTCATTATACAGCAAAGGAAACTGAGGCTCAGAGACATTATTTGCCCAAGGTCTCATGGATAGAAAGTAGAAGAGACAAGATTGGACCTCGGGGACTCTTTCCACTTTTTTGGGGGTTCCAAGATTTGAGAACATGTAAACATTTCTGGACATCCATAATGAATTATTAACAACACTGATCACAATGAGTTATCAGAGTTGGGCTTTCACTGCCCCCACCAACTCAAGGGTCTAAAAAATGCCCTGGTTAGCTAGACATCTATCACTGGACATGGACCCTAACTGATTTCTGCTTTCCTTGTTGGTACTTCTTCTGTTTATACTTTAAGTTTCCAACCCACCTGCTTGTAAAATTAAGGCATCATAGAATTAAAGAGCTAAGTGAGCCTAACACCCTCATTTGACAAAGAAGCTGATTCCCACACAAGTCAAATGGCTTGCCCAGGGTCACAAAATTAGAAGGTACCAAAAGTGGAATGTGAACACAGGTCTTTCTGACTCCCAAGCTAGCACTCTATCCACTATACTACGTTAAAATATATGCTATAGTTTAGATATACTAAAAAGCAAAGCTGATTTAATTCCTGGCTTTGGTTGGTGTTGCTATTTGGGGTTCATCACAGTATACTTTAGGGTCAAATTAAGGGAGGTGAATGGAAGAGAGACAAATCTGTCTCCCTTGTAGCAGGCCATACTTCAACCTAAGCAATTAAGAAAACTTATCCCTTAAACTCAGGTATGTTATTCCACTACTGTCAAAAAATTAGGTTTTCTTTCTTTCTTTACCAAAATAACATTTGTCCCATCAGGAGAACCAGAATAATATGGGGTGAGGGGAGCAATGGACAAGTTAGAAAACCTGAGTTTGAATCCTTACTCTGTGATCTTGACTATTTTGTATCTAACTCTCTGAGCCTCAACTTTCTTACCTTTGTAACAGGGATAAAAAATACTGCCTAGGTGACCTAGTGCAAAGTCTCTTTTAATCTTTCCCAGCTTCAGTTTACTAAATTTGTGCAAAATGAATATGTTGAATTAGATGGTCCTTCTCAGCTCTTAAGACCTAGGGAACTTATGCTATTTTTCACCACAAAATTCAAAAGGGGATCAAAGGAGATAATGTTTATAAAGCACTACTATGTAAATGTCAGCTATTATTATAATACAGTTTCTTTATACCATTCAATTCTACTATGACAATAGTAGAATTTTTTTCCCTTGCCCAACTTTACCCTCTCCTTTTGGAGTTGGAGGCACAGGGAGTGTGATTTCCTTGGTATAAGGAATTCACAGTGAAGAAATTTGTTGTTTTACCAATGCTAATTGACCCTGTTGTGCAGTTTTTTAGGTGTATAACTTAAAGAGTCTCCTGGGGCATTGAGGGATTAAATGACTTGGGCTAGACCATACAGCAAAAAGGCATGATTTGAACCCATGCCTCCTTGACTTGCAAAGCCTGCTATCTATCCCTTAGACACATTTCCCTCTAATGTAGTCAAACATTTCTTATTGTGTTGATATTAGCCATATTATCAGATCTCACAGTCCTTTTAAAAAAATTTAAAATTTTTTTATTTTGTTTTTTTATTACTTTATTTATAGTTTTCAACATTCCCTTCCATAAGTTTTTTTTTTTCTTTTTGGAGGGCAATTGGGGTTAAGTCACTTCCCCAAAGTCACAAGGCTAGTAAGTGTGTCAAGTGTCTGAGGCTGGATTTGAACTCAGGTCCTCCTGACTCCAGGGCTGGTGCTCTATTCACTGTGCCACCTAGTCAGCCCTTTCATAAGTTTTAAATTTTATCCCCCTTCCTCCCCAAGACAGCATACAATCTGATATAGGCTCTACATATACATTCCTGTTAAATATATTTTCACATTAGTCATGTTGTATAGAAGAATTATAATTTATATAATAATATATTTATTATATTATATATATATATAATATATAAATACAATATATATTTATATAAATTATAAAATAGAATGGGAGAAACCATGATAAAGAGAAAAATAAAATAAAACAAAAAAATAAAAAATAGTCTGTTTCACTCTGCATTCAGACTCCATAGTTCTTTCTCTGAATGTGGATGGCATTTTAAATCGTGAGTCCTTTGGAGTTGTTTAGGTTCTTGCATTTCTGAGAAGGGCTAAGTCTATCAAAATCAACTCACACTGTGGCTAGTACTGTATACAATGTTCTCCTGGTTCTGCTCCCCTCACTCAGCATCAGTTCACATAAGTCTTTTCAGATTTTTCTGAAGTCTGCCTGCTCATCAATTCTTTTTTTCTTTTTTGCTTTTTGGAGGACAATTGGGGTTAAGTGACTTGCCCAAGGTCACATGGCTAGTTTTTGCATTAAGTGTCTGAGGCCAGATTTGAACTCAGGTCCTCCTGACTCCAGGGTCAGTGCTCTATTCACTGCACCACCTAACCACCCCTGCTTATCAATTCTTATAACACAAAAGTATTCCATTACATTCATATACCACAACTTGTTCAGTCATTCCCCAATTGATGGGCATCCCCTCAAATTCCAGTTCTTGACCACCATAAAAAAAAGCTGCCATAAATATTTTTTTACATGTGGGTCCTTTTTCCATTTTTATGATCATATCTCACACTCCTGATCACCACCACCACCACCGCACCCCTTTTCAAATTTAATTTCAATTTGTCCCTGGAGTTCTTTAGAAATTAAAAAAAAATAGTGATACAAATAAACTTATGACTTATCCAGCAGTGTAGCAGAGTGACTGCTTTCTCTAAATTGTCACAATCCAAAAACTTCATAAAAGTAAATAATATGCATAAAGAGTAGTTACAACTGAGTCTATGAGATAAGAAGACACGACTAAAGTTTAAAAAAAGAAACAAATTATGAAAGGATATAAGAGATGTAGTCTAATACTTAAAATATCCACGCATAATTCCTCCTCCCACACTCACTCTGTGCCCAAGTCCAGCAATCACAAGAAAACTCATAGGCTTGTGACTCAGGGTTCAACTGTAAGAATCCCCCATGACTGACTGACTCTGATTCCATGCCCCCCACCCCACAAAAAAGAAACAGGCACCGATTTTGCCCAGCCTTGAAAAGGAATGAGAAGGAAAGTGAAGGAAGAAAGCAAAAGAAGACTCAAGCTATGCACAAAGCGACAAATCAAAGGAGAAAAGAACTTAAGGTCTGAGGGAAAAGGAACTCTAAGCCCAAATAGGGCCATACCACTCCCTCTGGAGTTTACTGAGACCACAACTAAGCCCCATATCTGCCAAAGTAAGGAACTTAAAGGTGACCAGGAGATCTGTGTATCAGTTGAAGGTGAAGGGACCAAAGAGTGAAGAAGGAACCCAGAGGGATTGTCAAGGAATTCATACAAGAGAGAGGTCAAAAAGCCAAAAGTTTGAGAAAGCCTAAATAACAACCTAGTTTACAAGCAAATAAATCAATAGAAAGGATAATCATAAAAATGGAAGAATGAGTAAAACCTTAAAGAGAAACCAAAGTATACTAAGTATTATGACACAAGGAACATAGAACTTAGTAAAGACATTGAAACAAAGTATGTGTTTAATGCTAATTAACTGAGTGAATGATCCAAAATTGCCTGATAAAGATCAAATCCTCAGGAGATCATGAAATAAAATAAGTAATAGTTCAAAACGTAACAATATAAATTTTAAAACCTCACATTTTTTTTAGTCCTTTATACTTTGCAAGATCACTTCCACAATCGTTACTCAAAATACTCATATAGTTCTGCAGTTTCATTGATGTGGATTTTCTTTCCAGTGATGGAGATGACAATCATTTCATGCCTGTCTATTCATATGCAGTACAATTTTAATATAATCATATTAATAATAACATTATTAAAATAATAATATTACAATAATTCTAACAATTTTGATAAGTGCAAAAAAGGGACCAGGATGAAGCACTCCAGGAAAATTTGAGGATGGTGAACATATACCTTTTGGGTACCCTTATTTTATGAGTTTCCCTCTATGGTTTAGCCAAAGCTTGGAAGTAATAACTAGCACATTTATAGGCTCTGGAACAATTCTCCCAATCCACACTGCTGAATCTGGTTCCCAAAGCAAGGCTACTTATAGCTCCATCTTCTTTCGGGTTCCAGGGCTACTCCTAAAGGACTCTGGGCTTTTTTTCTTTTTTGTTTAAAAACAATTTAATTGATTGCTTAGTTTTTCCAATTAAAAATTTGACTTTTCTCTCTCCCACTCTTACCCCCATTGAAAAAAAAAAGAAAAATTGTGCAACAGATATGCATAGTCAAGCAAAACACAACCACATTACCTAAAAAGATTAATTTTTGCAAACTCCCACTGCCCCATTGAATAATGTTTTTTATAAATGAAATAGAATTCTCATAATAAATATACATAGATCAGCCAAAGAAATTCTGTGGGGTCCTTCTAAACTATTGCTCTCAATCACCCATCCAGTGTTCCAACCAATATCATTCATCCAATTAATAACTCCTCAACATCATAGCCAATAATTAGTGCCCCTATATACATTTTGAATAGTTGATAACTCTTCAATATTATTGACAACAAATTAGATTTTACAAAGGGATATATATATACACATACATATATATATATACACACACATATATATATATATATACATATATATATATATATATATAAACTATACCAAGACATAAAGTATGCAAATGTCCAAAACCAGGATCACACTACTAATCTACCTCCTTGATCCCTGGGAAAAGTGGGCACAAACTTAAAGCAACTATTATAAACATTCTTCCCCCCACCAAGTTAACTTCTGGTTGCAGCATAGCCAATGGACAAATTACTCCCTTGCTTGCACGCCCCAGTGTGTTAACTGCCATGTTGACTGAGGGCTGGCTACAAAGTTCACCCCTCAGGGCTAGTTCTTCCCTAGCTTGATGACTGTAGTCACTGGCAGATTCTCCTGGAGGTTCTTATTACTAGGTCTCTGACAGCTCATCTAGCCAACCTTTCCAAACTCAAAATATCATAGCGTTGTTTATTCTGTCTCTGTGACTCATTCACTTAAGGGAATAATAAACCCAACAGAGTAAGAAAATTAGCCACAACTAGAATTCCAGGCTATATGGTGGCAACCAGATAAGGAAAGGAGAGAGCTCAATCAACCATTAGCCACCATTGGCTTTTGAAAGGAGAGATACAGATTCCTTCTCTATATGTACTCAGTTCCATCTCAGGAGCTAGTTAAAAGATTTTTCATCCCCATGAAGTAAGGTGACAGGAAACAGAGAATGTACTATTCATGCTCTGAGTCAGGATATCATTCTCTCCATTATATGTCAGAATGCATTTCTGAAAGAGGTTCCCCAAGCCTCCCTGTGAATTGTCAGCAGACATAGCACACTGCACATGCTCCAAGAGTGAGACCCCATTGGCCCATCCTCTATTACATAATAATGGTCAGTCTTCCATATGATAACTCACCTTTAATCTAGTGAGCTATCTGCCTTGCTAATGTACCGTGTAAAAAATACCAGTGATTAATAATGTGAATTCAGCTAAGCCAGGAGACCCAGTTCTTCTGCCTGTCTGTGAAAAGTTCCTTATTTCTGGGTTTGTGATTATCAACAAACATAATAGGAAGGCAAGAAAAGTGTCAATAGATCATAATTTGTCCTAAAGAAACACAAAGTAAATCAATGCTAATTTTCACACAGTCAAGTTGAAAGCCAATCTCTCTGTACACTTTGCTCTCTTACTTTATTGTGTTTTTAGGTTCAGTGACAACTCCTGCAAATTGGAATGCCCCATTGAGGACTGGAGAAAGATACCCACTGATTATTTTTTCTCATGGACTTGGAGCATTCAGGTAATGCTTGGGCAAATAATCTGGCCTCTTTTAGGAGCAACCATTTGCTTCTTTCCCCTCCATGAAAGAGCACCAAGGTCTTGAGCTCAATGCTGTCCCAATCCAATCAGTAATTCTTTACCAGCTGATTATGAAGTCTTCTCTATTGAAATCAGTAAAACATTTATTAAATATGTGTCAAGCTCAAGGGCCCAATATTAAGTGATAACAAGAAAAAAATAGTTCCTGTTCTCAAAAAGGACACATTCTACAAGTGTGATGTAGCATGTACACAGATGAGTGTAAAATGGGGTATTTTGAAGACAGGGTGAAATCAAATATTTGTTAAGTTCTTACTATGTTCCAAGCACTATGTTGTGTGCTGAGAATACAGCACATAATAGATAGATATGGAAAGACGGTCCCAGACCTCAAGGAGCTTACATTCTAATTTGCTTGTTCGTCATTTTCCAGTCATGTTCGACTCTTTATCACCTCATTTGGAGTTTTCTTGGCAGTGGTTTACCATTTCCTTCTCTAGTTTATTTTATAGATGAGGAAAGTGAAGAACAAATATTAAGTGACTTGTCCAGGATCACACATTTAAGAAGCATCTGAGGCCAAATTTGAACTCAGGAAGAGGAGTCTTCCTGACTTGAGACCCAGCAGTCTATCTAGGACAACCTAGAGAATTACTATACATAAAGGGGGGCTAAAAAGGCCGAAGGTGCAGTGGGAGAATGGAGAAAGGTACACACAGAGAGGCATAGTGGCAAAGTTCTGAGACTCAGAAAAGGAACCCAAGAAGGAGTGAAGTATGACTGGCCTGGGAACTTCCTCTAAGTGACAGTTCCAGGAGGAACTCAGCAATGGGAGGAAGGGGCCACAAGAGTGGAGGGGATTTTCTATGATAAGAAGGCATGGTGTTGGGAGTCTGAAGAATCAGGAGGAGAGGAGGATCCATAAAAAAGTACAAATAGATAGGTGTCTATCTATGTTGAGGGTGGTGAGGAGATGATCAAGGAAGACTTCACAGAGGTAGCACCTGACCTGAATCTTGAAGGAAGACAAGTACTCTAGAAAGCAGAGTTGAGAAGGCAATACATTCCATGCATTGGGGAAGACTTCCTGTGACTAGTGCTTAGCCAGGCGCAAGGAGGAATCTTGAGTTCAAGAATAACATTGGAACAGGTTAAGTAGAAAGCCTTATAAAATAAGTCTGGAAAGGCAGATAGGAATAATTTTATAATATTTGGCAAAAGGTTTTAAATTCCAGCCTGAGTTTGTATTTTATCCAAAATACAATAGGGAATTACTGATGGTTTTTTGAGTTGAGGTCTGAGTTAGGAATTATTACTCCCCTCCCCATGGCATGAAGAAATTCCGAGTAAGGAGGGAAGCATGGATGGCAGCCTGCCTATCACTCCAAGTCAGCATTTGATGCTTTCAGAATCACTTCCCCCTCCTCCTTTTATCTTCCCATCTACCTTCCAGTCCTCCCCCCTTTTCTGGGGATATAAGATTTCAGGAAAATCAAAAGTAACTCCAATGGACATCAAAATTTTCTTTAACATAACAACCAATATTGGTTCTAGTGGACTGATGCCTCAAGATAATGGATGTAAAGCTCTTTATAAACATAAAGCATCATATGTTGGTGGGTTTTTTCATATATTTTATGGAGGGGGTGGGCAATCATGCATCAATGTAGGGAATTCCTCTTGTGGACAATTTCTCCATCACTTCCTGTCAGCTACCTTTTTGTAACTTAAGAGGTTAGAAGGTTGCTTGACTACCAAGAGGTTAAGTGACTTGCATAGGATTATGTGACACATATACATTCTCTATGCATCAGGGGCAGGATTGAATCCAGATCTTCCTGACTCCAAGGCTGGTCATATTCACTACACCATGTTAAGCCTCTCCATCTTCAATTAATTATGATTATTCTTATGCTTTGGTCTCTGTGTTGTTCTTCAGTCATGCCCAACTCTTTGTGACTCCGTGCACTATATCATACCAACAATGTCCATGGGGTTTTCATGGCCAAGATACTGGGATGACTTGTCATTTCCTTCTTCAGTATTTGCTTTCTGTAGGATATGCTATGCTCTTGGATATTTCCTCTTAATAAAGCCATCTGACATATTTTAAAGAAATGATAAATCTAGTGAATGTCAGAGCTTGGGCTGCTAACTTGAAGAGAATGGAAACATTTGGAATGACTTATAGAAATGTAAGCAGGGAGCAAATAGAATGATTTTTTAAAATGTTTAGCAGCAGAAGGTGGCCCACTTGAAGTTTAAAAGCATAAATTTTTAGTGGAGACTATTGTCCTATTTTTTTTTACATTTACTGGCAATATCAGAAGCTCTTGTAATAGAAAAATAACGTAGTATGGGTAGCTCACAGTTAGGTATTGATCAGCTGGGTAACATAGAAACTTCAGGAAGCAAATTTATCTAAGTCATTGGTGCTTGAAAAGGGAATTCTAGGCGAAAAAAACAACCCTCTACCAATGAAGATTAGCACCTTTTCTGCAACTTATAGTCTTGAAGAGTCACGTAGAATGCTAAGGGATTAAGTGATTTACTCAGGGTCATTCAGACAGTATGTATCAGAGGTGGGACTTGAACCAAGACTTCTTAGCTGGCTCCTGATCCACTATGCTATGCTGCCCCTCTAACACACCAGTGAATGCACTGCTGAAATGGCTGACATTAGGAGAGAATCCAAAGATCATTGATTCAGTGGGAGAATAAAAAGAGACCAAAGGGTTGGAGGTGCTAATGAAGAAGGCCATGAGCAGATTAAGTAAGGGTGAGGGGACATTATATAGATGGATGGGAGGTTTTGGTCAAGGAGAAGGGGGATTTTCAGAGTTCAAGACCTCAATGTACAACACTTTTCCAGCGATGACAAGGTTGAAGATGTGGCCTTGGTGGTGAGTGGCTAAAGTGGGGTAGAAATGAAAGATCATGAGAGTTGAGGAGGCCAAGGAACTTTTAGGCCAGAGTGTAGTAAGGGTTAGGAATGATTCCAAGGGTGATGGTTAGGGACAGAGAAGGGGAGTGAGCCACATGAAGATGTCGGTGTGGAAGGTGCTTCAGTATTATGGCTATTGGTAGACTGAGACTAGGTTAGAGAAGAGTATAAACTAAAGACATGGACTTTCAAAAAGTGACCTGGGCAGGGCAGTGGTCTGAAAGAGGCAGTGAATGGCAAGGAATATATCAACTCTTCTTCTTTCTATGAGTTTAGTCAAGCAGTTAAAGGAGTGGCCTCCGTTGGAAAGAGTTGCAAATGGTGTCATCCTTTAATGGGAACAAAGAACAAATAAATATATAACACACACATACACAAACACACATACATATGTGTGTATATGTGTGTATATAGGTATATTATATGGACATGTAAGCATTAAAAGATAACTTGGTAGTGTTATTTCTTATTGCAGATGACCACTTAATCACCTAACCTTAAGATAAACATTTAATTAAATGAGACCTCAGCGTGTGGCTGTAGTATATTGCCCAGGGATATGTGCCTTGGTATTTAGATAGATTCTTATACTTTTGCCAAGTGTAATTGGTTCTTTGCCAACTTTGTATTTTTAAGGACAATTTATTCTGCTATTGGGATTGAACTTGCATCTCATGGGTTTATAGTTGCTGCTGTAGAACACAGGTATGTATATGAATGTCATTTGTATGGAATATTTTTTTAGCCAACTCAAAAAAGGTATTTGATATGCATTTTTTCTTATTAGTTGCATTGATTTTTCTGTGTGTAAAGCTTTTAAAAATTTCATGTAATCAGCAATATTTAAAAAAGACATGTTTGGTGTTTATATCCACATCACTGACTTTCAGTGAACCTTAGAGAGGAATTTTCAACTCCGTTTTAAAGTGGGTGTATAGTGGATGGGGCACAAAGTGCTAGACTTGGAATCAGGAGTACTTGAGTTCAAATTCTGCCTTGGATACTTCAAAACCTTGTGACCCTGGAGCAAATAATTTAACTCTATTTGTCTCAGTTTTCTCCTCTGTAAAATGGGGGTGCTAATAGCACAGCACCCACCATTCAGGCTTGTTGAGACAATCAAATGAAATAGTAGTTTTAAAGAGCTTTGCAAACCTAAAGCGCTATATAGATGCTAGCTACCTATTAGTTAGATACCAAAAAAAAATATTAGATTATGCTGGAAGATCACAAGATCATTGATTTAGAGCTGAGAAGAGGATATTATAAATATATTTACCTTATTATTGTTGTCATTGTTGTTCAGTCGTTTTCAGTCGTGTCTCTCTCTTCATGACCCCATTTGGGATTTTCTTGGCAAAGATACTGGATTGGTTTGCCATTTCCTTCTCCAGTTCATTTTACAGATGAAACTGAAGGAAACAAGGTTAAGTGACTTACCCAAGGTCACACAACTAGTGAGTGTCTGAGGCCAAATGTGATCTCACAAAGATGAGTCTTCCTGACTCCAGGCCTGGTGCTGTATTCACTGTTCCACCTAGCTGCCCCATCTACTTATGAGATAGCTATAAAGTATGATTAGATTGTACTAGAAGAAAAGATCTTAGATTTACAGCTGGAAGGGACCTTGGAGGTCATCTAAACCAACCCTCCACATTTTATGGATGAGGAAACTGAGGCAAAAGCAACTAAGTCTAAAGTCACTCAGAAAGTAATAATCAGAGCTAGAATCTGAACCCCACATCCTTTGACTCTGAGACCAATGTTACTGCTACTTTCACCCCCAACTATTAGTCTGAGAGGGCATAGAAGGTTTTCACTCTCTAATTTAAAGACACATATTCTACATGATACTGTCTCACACAAGGATGTTTCCTAATAATGTCACTAAAACATTATAACCACACCCCATCTTCATGTCTGTTACCCTACTATGCATAGTTAGGCACATCTCATTGGGAGATGAGCTTAGTTCAGCCTAGTACCCTGTTCTACACCATGCCTACCTTGGGTGGCTCTTGCTTTGCCCCATCCATACTTCCACACCCATGAAGCTGGTATGCTATTATGGCCACCCCTCACCCTTTCCACCCCCATTATCATTGTTTTGCCTAACAACATGTTTGCATAGAAGTACTAGTCCTCAAGCCAGTATACCTGGGTTCCTTTAGAGTAGAGGTTTCCATACTTATTTGGCCTACCACCCCCTTTAAAAAAAAATCAGTTAGTGCCCCCCTGGAAATCTACTTTCTTTAACCCTTTACTGTTTTTTTAAATTTGTGTCATTTCAAAAAATATTATATATTTTGAGTGATACATCTTCAATAATTTATTGTACATTTGTGGGGTTTTTTGTGCAATGAAATTTTGATAATGCAATATTGCGTCATATAACCATATAGTATCATATTGTGGACAAGTTATTACATGCACATATTCCTGCCTATACATGCTGGATTTCCCAACAATGCTCGACAGGTTCTGCTGCCAACAGTTGCTTGTTAAGACCTGTCAGCAGACTTGACCACTGATGGGTTATAGCTTGTATTTTGTGAGTTTATTTGGAAAATAATGTAATCACTATGACTTTAACTCTGCTACACAACAGGTGAAATATATACAAATAGTTTTTTAAAATTTTCTTGTCTTCTCTTCTTTCATTATGCTTCCGCTGCCCCCTTATTTTTATTCAATGCCCCCCAATTATATCTGAGGCTACTACCACCCCCCCCCATCATTCCAGCACCCCCCTAGGGAGTGGTATCACCCACTTTGGGAAACATCTAAGGCCTTTTTTTTAAAGTCGAAGTGCTGGAATAAAAAAAAGGAGGAAGGTTGGTATGGATGTAAGAAAAGTTAATATGAGAGGAAGGAAAGAATAAGCAAATGGAATGATGCTTTTTCCATATCATAGAGATGAATCAGCGTCAGCAACGTTTTACTTCGAAAATGAATTTGCTGTAGAAAAAGATAATAAGTCCTGGATTCCCTACAAGCGTCTCCATTTAGACAATACGGAGTACCCCCAACGCCATAGACAGGTATGTTCCAGGGAGGAACTGAATAAGAACAATGTTGTCATGCATGTATACACATGCAATTTAATTTAATATCCCAAATTTAAGCTACAGTCCTATTTCCTATTCTCCATGGCCAAATTCTCAGGATTGCTCCTTACAAAATTTCCATTTCATAACATAAACAAAAGGAACCAAAATTCTGGCAGATGGTACCATACTTGTTGGGAGTTTTCTGTTTGGGGTCCAGACCTGTGATATCATCTATGTATGGAAATTCTCTCTCCTGATGTAGATCAGCAACAAATCTGTACCTTAGAGAGTTGCCTGGGACACTAAGAAGTAAAATGACTTGTCTTTGGTCACAGACAATTTCTGTGAGAAGCAGGACTTGAACTTAGGTTTTCTTGACTCTGAGATTGGCTCTCTCTCCAATAAGCCACATTGTCCCTTATTTGTTACACCAGGCACTCTAATTTTATTTTATTTTAAATAGTATTGTTTTTTTCTAATCACATGTAAAGATAATTTTTTATATTTGAGTTCCAAATTTTTCTCCCTCACTTTTTCTCCTCCCTCCTCTCTAAGATGGTAAGCAATTTTATATAGATTGTATATGAGGCACTCTAATTTTAGAATTTTAATTGTTAGACAATAATTTGATAGGCTCCAAAAAGCTAGTTTTTTCTCTACTGTTAAAGAAACAACCATGCATTATTTAGAAAAGATCAATTTGGGGGCTCCATTTTTTTCTGCATCTCAAGCAAAGAATTAAGGCTTTTATATTGTTCTGTTTATGTGCAATGGTGCTGTTTACTTCTTATAACCACGCCCAGGTACTTCAAAGAGCAGAGGAATGCTCCAAAGCTCTTAATTTGATCCTTGATATTAACAAGGGAAAAAAAGTGAAGAATGTTTTGGATTCCACATTTGACTTGCAACAACTAAAGGTGAGTGAATAAGGCCAACTTTTTTTTTAAATTTAATGAGTCTATAAACATGTAGTATCATCATATTACCTGAATAGAGGTTAGAGATTGGACCTGTGGGTTTACTGGTGTAGTGAGTCATTAGGTCAACAAGCATTTATTAAGCACTTTCTGTATGTCAGGTACTTTGCTAAGTGCTGAGAATACAAAGGATATATGATAAGACCTGCTTTCAAAGAGCTTACACCATAGAAAATTTCCTCTACTAATGCAGACCAGGACCTTCTCTGCAATTTCTGTGTTTCCCCGATAATAAGACCTATCCTGAAAATAAGCCCTCCCCTTACTGTGTAAGATTCCTCTAAAATAAGCCCTCCCCCGAAAATAAGCCCTATTGAGATTGCTACTGTAGTGAAGGTGATCCCCTGCGCTACACGCTACATTACGGTACCCTCTGTATGCACCGTCGCCCCCCCCCCCTCGGGTGAAACGCACGCCGCACTCCGAGCTGCATCCAATCAGAGCTGCAGCAGTGAGCGCATCATCCTGTTCTTCCCCAGTGATTTGCTTGCTGGCGCCATTGAGAGCAGTGCCGCGGAGGAGAGCTGAGGCAGGACAACATAAGCCCTCCCCTGAAAATAAGCCCTCTGGTGTTTTTCTTTCCAAAAAAATTAATAAGACAGTGTCTTATTATCGGGGAAACATGGTTATAACCTTAGAGAATTACCATAAGCAGTAAGAGGTTAAGTGACTAGCCTATGGTCAGTGTCACCCATCCAGCATCAGAGGTAGGAGTTGAGTATGGGTCATCATGTTTTTGAAGGGATAGCTAGGTGGCACAATGGACAGAGCACTGGGCCTGGAGTCAGGAAGACATATTGGGGAGTTCAAATCTGGCCTCAGACATTTCCTAGCTATGCAACCCTGGGCAAGTCACTTAACCCTGTTTACCTCTGTTTCCTTATCTATAAAATGAGCTGGAGAAGGAAATAGCAAACCCCTCCATATCTTTGCCAGGAAAACTCCAAATAGGGTCCTGGAGTTGGACATGATCGAAACGACTAAAATAAAATAACATGTTTTTGAGTTAGACTTTCTATCTAGTACTCCACATTACTTCTTATAAAATAGGTAATTAAACAGTGCTTACACACTAGGTATACACTAGGTGCTTAATAAATGCTTCTTGAATTCAATCAGGAGTGATTTCATTATAAGCACAGAGGAGGCTTGTGAAAATGCAAAGGTAGGAAATGGAATTCTGGGGACAGTTAGCAATTCAGTTTGGCTGTAAATTGTGGGAAAAGGAATCAATGTGAAAGCTGGAAGTCAGATTGTGATTGTTGGGCCTTGAATTCCACACTGAAGATTTTGTGGGGTTTTTCCCCCACTAGAGTCAGTAGTGAATAACTGAAAATTTCTGAAGTAACATGATCAAACCTGTGTCTTAGGAAGATGATTTTGGCAGCTATGTGAAGGACAGAAGTAGAATGCATGGGACCTCAAAATGGGGTGGGGGTCTATTTAAGAACAGTCAAAGTGAGAGTTGATGACATCCTGAACCAAGGTTCAAATGTGAACCTTTGTATGTAGATATGCCAATGCAAAGAAGGTAATATATCTTATAAAAATAGAAAGCTAAGGTTTTGGCAAGTAATTAAATGGGGAAGGAGGTGGGCTAGAAGGGAGAAGGGAAAGGGAAAATTCAAAGACATAACCTTGGAGTTATCCTTGAATTTGGTTGCCATGTCTATATACAAAGGTTCATGTCTAAACCTTGTTTAGCTCTGGGAATACAAAGGTGAGACCAAAAAATCACTTCCTGCTCTCATAGAGCTTGCACTGAACATTTACACAGAGAAACAAGGACAAGATAATTTGAGGAAGGAAAGAGCTCTAGCAACTGGCAGGATAAAGAAAGGTATCTTCTAGAATGTAGCACCTGAGCTGAGCCTTGAAGAAAAACCAAGGGCACTGAGAGGTGGAGGTGAGTACTTCAGGACTGGGGGATATGGAGTTACAGAAGGGAGAGATATGGTCAATGTTCAAAGAACAACAAGTGAAACAGGAGTGTACATTAAGGGGAGTAATGTGAAATACATTGAGAAAAGTAGGTTGGAGTAAAATTGTGAAAGGTTTTAAATTCCAAAGTGAGGAGTTTGTATCTGAGCCTAGAAACAATTGAAAACTACTGAAGATTCTTGAATAGAGGTGGGAGGGTTGCATGGTAATACCTGTGCTTTATGAAGATGATTTTGGCATCTGAGTGGAGGATAGGTTGGTGGGTGGTTGTTCATTCATTTTTCAGTTGTGTTAAACTCTTCATTACCCCATTTGGGGATTTCTTGGAAAAGATACTCGAGTGGTTTGCCATTTCCCTATCCAACTCATTTTACAGATGAGGAAACTGAGGCAAACAGGGTTAAGTGACTTGCCTAGGGTCACACAGTTAGTAAGTGTCTGAGGTCAGGTTTTAACTCACTAAGATGAGTCTTCCTGCCTCCAAGCCTGGGACTATATCCACTGAGAGCCACCTAACTAACTGCCTGGAACGGCGATGGAAGGGAATCAGAGTAGGGAGTTTGAAATAATGTGGTGACTGAGAGTGAAGAACAAGGGTTGGAAGTGAGAGATGTGGGGACAGAATTGCTAAGCCTTGGAAACTAATTACAAATTGTGGCAAGAGAGTTTTCCTTATGTCTGTTGTAGGTACCACCTTCCATCTAGTTCCCAGGTTTAAAAGTCTGGGCAACTGGATATGGATGGTGGTACCTTCAGCGAAAATAAGGAAATGTGAACAGGGAAAAGAATGTGTGTGTGTGTGCATGTGTGTGCATGCACACACGTGAGCGCTTTGAAGGTTATATGAGGAATAGATGGGATAAGCGTATATTAGAATGAATTCTTATGTTGAGTTTCAGAGTTAGATGTAAGACTGGAACATAGGCTAGAGATTAGAACTGATAATGTATATTTGGAGATGATAATTGAATGCTTGGGAACTGATGAGATCACCAAATATACCAAGTTAAGTAAGGAAAAGCAAATCAGGTATTCTCACAAGTCTTCAAAGTAATTTTTTCTCTTATAAGAAATCAAATTGATTGAAAAAATGCTTATTGAATGAATGACTGCATGAATGTGAATAATGAAACCATTTCATATTTTCTTCTATACTTCAAATTATATCTTTAAAAAACTGTGAGCTTATCATGCTTTCTACACAGGATGCTATTGACAATAAGAAAATAGCAGTAATGGGACATTCCTTCGGTGGAGCCACAGTTATTCAGTCTCTTAGTGAAGACAAGAGATTCCAGTAAGTAAAATAAAGGAAGAAGACTATATACTTTTTAATGGAGTGATTTCATTTTGATGTAATTATAACATGCAGGGGAACTCAGGGAATTTTATAGTCTGTCTGCAGTTTTTATGAAGTGTTCTATGGAAAGCATCTGGAGCAGGGGGTTCTTTATGCACCCCATTCTCATGAACCCTAAAATACTGTTATTTGACATCCTTTCTTAACTTGTCCTACTGTTTAACATGGGAAACAGTTCTTCCTTATGTTATTTGTTCTACAGAGTTTAGTGTCTATAATGGGTTAGAAATAGTAATGTAATCCATATCTTGTACATGTATAAATACGTAAACTTTTAATTTAAAACACTTTAGGTTTTAAAATTCAGGGTGTAGATGTAATAGGACACTAGACTTAAGAGTCAAGAAAAATTAGGTTCCAATCCTGCTTCAGGCACTTACTAGTTAACTAACTGACTAGCTAGCTAACTTAAAACCTTAGGGAAGTAATTTAATTAACACTGCCTCAGTTTCTTTTCTTTTATTTTCTTTTTTGCTTTTTGGAGAGGGGAAGGTAGAGCAATTGAGGTTGTGACTTGCCCAAGGTCACATGGCTAGTTTTTTTGTGTGTTAAGTGTCTAAGGTCAGATTTGAACTCAGGTCCTCCTGACTCTAGGGCCAGTGCTCTATTCACTGCACCACATACCTGCCCCTAAAACAGGCTCGATTTCTTAATCTATGAAATGAGAGGGTGAAACTTGTAGCCTCTGTAATCTATGATAGTGGGTTGGATTTGTGTTTGTAGCATCAATGGAGCTCTCTCACTCTGGTCTATCAGTCTGGTCCACCACATCTAGTCCATCATATCTGGTCTATCTCTAGGTTCCAGGCAATTTGTATAGGTCTAAATCTTTTCTAAACTATAGCTAATCAGTTCCCCTCCCCCAATGTGTCCTTTTTATCAGTCAACTAGATCACACTCAGTTCAATAATGGTATTTAAAAAACAATGCAAATAAAGTAATAACATAGCACTTCATCCATTCTTCTGTCCCCCAAACTTTGAACTCCATCTCCCACAGGTACACACTCACATACACACTCACACTCAGTGGAGAGTATACTTTTATAAGCATTATATATGGGACATCCACACATGGCCAGGGCATTTGCATTGAAGGGGACAACTTACACCTTCAAAACTGCAAAGCTATGGGCATTTTCCACTGATGTTATTGGTACTTCTGTGTGCTTGATTTTACTTTCCCCACTCCTCTCCACCAAGTGTTGAGTTCTGTTACTCTCCTCCAAATGTTGCTCTCCGTGGGTCCTCTGCTGGCTTCAACTGGCCATCAACTATAGTTTTGGTCACCTCATACCTTGTGCAGCACAAGTAGGGATTCTGTGCTTACAGCTCTTTCATCACCTTTTTCTTTTTTTAAGATAATACCAACATCCATTTGTGGGCAGGGCATCCTCTGACTGATAAGCCTTTCCCCTGCATGAGAGAGGCTATCTCTGTCTGCTTTTTTTCTGCCTCCTTGTGTGCTTCAGCTCTAGTTCCTAGGAGAACACTTCAGAGCCATCTGCAACTCATTTCAGTCCTTCAGTCTATTGGAGGTGCTGTGAGTGGTAAGGCTTATCCCTGCAAGGAAGGCAGAAATTATCCTCAATCAGCATTCTTAATAACTATGAACTTGCTTCAATGAGTTTCTCAACTAGATTCCTCTCAGACATTGGTTAATGAAAATCTCTTCTGCTCAACCTGATTACACCAGGAAGGACAGGAACATATACTGAGATTGGGTCTGCTTTTTGACTTTTTCTTAGACTTTACTGTTACCTGCTTTTCATCTTCAGAAATCTATTCAGCCCTATTACATCGTTTCCTTAGCTGAGGTAAATCTCCCCAATTCTCCATTTTCTTAATAGGGAAGGAATTCAGAAATAGCCAGGTAAGAAAACTTTTAATTATTCTAGCAGCCCCTCCCTTCTCCAGCAACTGCCTTGCTGGCCAGAAATTTCTAAAGGGTTGTTTAGTGCAGATAGCACTACTGGGCTTGATTGTAGAATTCCAAGGAGGGCTATGACTTTTGTCCCTCTTCTCTCAGCAATATATTACAGCTTTTCTGTCTGACCTCCTTCCATATTACCCCAATTTTGCAAATGAGGAAACTGACACTCAGGCTTCAATTAGTCAAAGCTAGGATCATAGATCCAATCTTAACTTCATGCTCTTTTCTGTTAGACCACTCCATTCAGATAGAAGGATGAGTCCCCTACAGAGTCAACTGCACACTTAGTATATATGGACTGAATAACATATACAACTATTTCTCATTCCTTACATGTCATCTCACATGTCATCTCATAAATATCCATGAGTTCTCATTCTGAATAGCTTTTATACAAATCATTTTTCAATCCTGTCATGGTTTCTTAATGGATATTACCCATTTTACACTAAAAAGACATTTTCTAAAATTGCATCTGAAGATAGTTATGAACTAGGAATGAAGGTATCTGGGTTGTTGCTTCCAGCTCTGCCACTAACTAACTCTGGATCCTTGGAAAAATCACTAAAATTCGCTATGTGCCTCAATGTCTTCTATAAAATGAGGAGGAAAGGATCCCTAAGGTCTCTTCTACCTCTTCAACATTTCATAAATGTTAATTATGAATAATTATGAATGTTAATGATTCATAATTATGGGAAAGCCTATTAAACCATGGCTTGATTTGAGTTATCCTGGAGAGGGAGGTAAGCTCCTATCTCCCATTTACACAGTAAATAATAATGTATCTTGCTAAATGTAACACCAAAGTCATTTAAATGACTACTATTATCCTTGCCTCCTAACACTAAGACTATAATGGAATTCTGAACTGACTGTCATGTAAATTATGGTATAAGATCTTTTCCCTTTTTTGTTGTCAATGAAATGTTCCTAGATGTGGTATTGCCCTGGATGCATGGATGGTCCCTTTAAGTGATGAGTTGTATAATAGAGTTCCCCAGCCACTCTTCTTTATCAATTCTGAAAGATTCCAGACTGCAGAAAATGTCATGAAAATGAGACAATTCTACTTACCTGATAAAGAAAGAAAAATGATCACAATCAAGTAAGTATTACAAAACAGTTCTGTTTGATTTCCTCTAACAGAAAGCTTTAAACTTGGGGGGGGGACAACAAAACTTTTGAGATACATTGGTGACCATAGCAGGATTCTAATTTCATACTAGTTAAGACTTCATTTTTTGTTGGTTATGGAAAAAAGACATTGGGAAGAAAAATCATTGTCTAGATAGACTTGGAAGTGAATAAAAATCACACAATATGTGCAATTACATTTTGCATTAGGATACATGCCATTTTGGTTGCTCTATGAGACACCCAGATTAGTTAGGTTATCAAGATATTGTTGTTTTGTCATTTTTTCAATCATGTCTAACTCTTCACGATCCATTTTTGGGGTTTTCTTGGCAAAGATATTGGACTGGTTTGTTACTTCTTTCTCCAGCTCATTTTACAAATGAGGAAACTGAGACCAACAAGGTTAAGTGACTTGTCCAAGGTCACACAACTAGTAAGTGTCTGAGGTTTGATTTGAACTAAGGTGGTCTTGATTCCAGGCGCGGTTTGACCCACTGCACCATTTAGCTGCCACCTAGCCATCACCTAACTGTCTATATATTGTCTATCAGATTATTACATTAGGCACTTATTTAGGTTTTATCAAATCTAATACATAATATAACCTTATATTTTCAAAGTAAAATGGATGTGAGATCTAAGGAACCTATTTTCCCCAATGAAATAGTTATCAATGGATATTAAAATGTTAAGTAAGCCTACAAAAATAAAACCTATTTAATGTATTAGAATCATAGGATAAAAGGTAACATGGCATATTGGTTAGAAAACCAGCCTTGGAATTAAGAAGACCTGATTTAAGTACAGTTTCTTGATAACCTAGTATCGTGTATTAGTAACCATAAATAGAACCTCTTGGTGTCACTAGGAAACTCTCTTACGACTACCCAGAGCAAATGCTATTGAGCATTAGGAATTTTCCTCAGCTCCATATACCAATTAAATCACAGACCAAAGAAGGAAAGAAGAAAAAATGCCCAAAATAATAGATTTTAAGAAATGAGAGGGTGATTAGGAATCATCAAGTAGTCTTCCCTCCTCTCCCACCCAGTACTCCCATTTTGCAGATGAAGAGACTGAATCCCAGAGAGATTAATTGATCTGTCCAATGTCCCATAGCTAGTTATGAGGCAAATTAGAACTAGATTCCAGGTCTTCTAATTCCAAGTCCAATGCTTGCACCCACAATAACACAGGCTATCCAGACAGAAAAACCAGAGAGAATCCATTGTCTTCTTTTTGTAAGTGGCATGTACTCTCACTTAGCTTTATTTCCTAGTGTACCAGTAATTTAATACCAGGCATTTTAACTGTACCTCATTTTAACGGTTGCTGTTAAAGAAATGTCTCTATTGTAATCCACAGAAATAAAGACCACTTTAAATTGAGCAGTTGGATAAGAGGAAGGATGACAGGATATATCCTGATTATAGAAGTAGTGAATAACTCTAAGTGCCAATTTGGATTTAGTCTTCATCTTTTGGTGATTCTATAGCATGCTGAGAGGGTTGAGATCAATGGGGAAATAAAGGACTGAAATGAGCCAGGATTCTTGGTGAAATGCCAAGATTCCAATAACATCTGGCAAAAGTACAGACAAATATCCATGTGCCAGCTTAGTCAATTTTCAAAGTAGGAAGATTCCTATTCAGGAATGTAATGAAGAAGAGACCTCTAACTTGGATTCTGTGATTCTTAAAGTTGCTAGGAAAACAGAGACAAACTAACACCTAACTGAGCAGGTCGAGGGACTATCTTCAACGTAACAAGCCTGAATTGTGATAGCAAAACAATTTTAACTGTGGAGAAAAAATTCTTTTTGAAACTATCAGACCCAATGTTATCACATTTTGAGACATCAAATAGACAACTATAGGCTAAAGACCTCCTATAGTTTAAATATAGTAATTTAACTAACATGCTTCCCTTTTGGCATAAAGTTGTCATGTGTGGGTCCAAGTGAGGGTTTGGGGTAGAAGGTGTTTTTTCCCCTCCTAATTTACATGGTAAGGTGATCTTTGAACTGAATTTTGGAGAAACCTAGAAAGTACTTTACTTAATTTTTCTCACATCCTCTCAAAAGGTGGACAAGTTGTAAGTCATTAGAAATGACCCCCCTTTCTTCAGCATCTTCTTGGTTATATTTTAGTTTTCTTCAAAATTCATTTCGAAGATCACCTACTATATGAATTAGGAAGGGGAAAAAACCTTTTACCCTAAACCCTCACTTGGACTCATGAGAGGTAATGTTATACCAAAAGGGAAGAATGTTATTTTCCTGGGGAAATTGGTTATTTTGCTTCTTTCCAGGGTCAGGGCTAGAAACTGTCTCCTAAATTCCAGTCTCTATCGTACTGTGCTACCCACATTCTTTGATCATTACATGTAGTTTGTCAAGATGCCACTGAATATATTTACAACACAAGTTTGAGTATTCCAGTTCTTTCAGAGTGTGGCATTTTCTTGCAACAAATATCTGCAAGGCAGGGCATTTTGAGTTTTCCCGGAGGGGAAATAAGATTTACATTCAGCACTCTAATTTTCTCATCCCCTGGTGACCAAAGGCATCTATTATCTAATCTATCTATCTATCTATCTATCTATCTATCTATCTATCTATCTATCTATCTATCTATCTATCTATCTCTGTCTGTCTCTCTGTGTCTGTCTGTCCATCCATTCGTCCGTCCGTCTACCTACCTACCTATCTATTTATCTATCTATCATGTCTGTGTCTCTCTGGCTCTCTGGTCTCCCTATCAGAAGCTAAATGGAGAAATGGAGAGAGCCCTGGGTCTGGAGTCAGGAAGACCTGAGTTGAATCCTTCCTCAGATACTTTTCTACCTATGTGTTCCTGGGTAAGTCACTTAACTTCTGTCTGCCTCAGTTTTCTCAACTCTAAAATGAGGATAATAATAGCACCTACCTCCCAAGGATGTAATGAGAATCATGTGAAATATTTGGGGGTTTTTTGAGGGGGGAAGGCAAGGCAGTTGGGGCTAAGTGACTTGCCCAAGGTCACACAGCTAGTGTCAAGGGTTTGAGGCTGGATTTAAACTCAGGTCCTCCTGACCACAGGGCTGGTGCTCTATTCACTGTGTCACCTAGCTGCCCCCATATGAAGTATTTGCAAAGCACTTTTAGCACAGTCCATGGCATACTGTAGGTGCTTAATAAATGCTTGTTCCTTGCCCCCAACCTATCAAGACTGAATCTTCCTATCCTGCCCTGGCTAGGATGTGTAGAGTTTACTCATTAACTCTCTACTGATGAACACAGGAGCATTTATTGGCTTCATTTCTGGACTGACATTTCATAAGTTTAAGTCCAGTAGCTCAGAACTCATAGGCTCAAGAGATCTGCCATCTCCAGCAGATTACAGGCAGGTACTACCACACTCAACCAACCAAAGGTACTTATTTATGAGGCAACTATGATTGTGAAAATACAATAGCTGAGAATATCATCAGATCCATAACTTGGGTCTTACTCATACTGTGCTGCCAGTCATGGAGCTAAATCATGGCAGACCCAGAGTTATGTAGCATCCTTTATATTACCTTAACATGCTGCACCATTAACACATATGTACTTTTAGTCTACCATGTAATCATTTCTATGTCTTTTTTCTTTCCAGGGGATCAGTCCATCAGAACTTTCCTGACTTTACTTTTGTGACTGGTAAAGTACTTGGATACATATTCTCATTAAAAGGAGATATTGATTCAGATGTAGCCATTGATTTAAGCAACAAAGCATCATTAGCTTTCTTGCAAAAGCATTTAGGTAAGAAACTATTATAGGTTTTTTCATAAAATAGTCACTACTTAACACTTAGCTAGGGTGAATGATTTTCAAGTTTTAGTTCATGAGAAACCTCTGATATTTAGTTTATAATTTCAAAATACAACTCTCATCTAAACTGAAAGAACTAGCAAATTAAGGTAAAAATGAAAACAACTATTTTAGCAAGACAATGAAATTTTATATACCATGATTCAGTTTACTATGTAAATCTTCCACTGACATACGTGGCCTGTAGCACATATGCATATTAAATTGTATTATGCCATAAAGTGGCATATTGTACAAAACACACACACACACACATACCAGAAGCATCCACATCAAAGAGTTTCCTATGCAGATGAAATCACAAGTCTGGAGAGGCATAGATAGACAAACAAACCAATATATGTTCACAGTATAGCAGCAGTATATGCTTTATCTCATAGCATATATATACATTAGTTTCTTAGAGATAAAATTTATTTTGGGGTTGATTGTATGCTGGGTCTACTGAAAGCTGAGTTCCTTAAACCCATCTTCCCACAGAGTTCCAGCTATCGACCAACATAATATCCTAACCCTTCTTCCCTTGTGAGTCTTTTTGAAACAATTCTTCCCTTGAGATTTTCAGAGTATTTCTACTTAAAATTGCTAGTCACTAATTAATGCCTTCAACTCCCTAATCAAAAAAATTGTGCACATTTGTATTTTTTCCTAGATCTTCAGAGAAATTTTAATCAATGGGACCATTTAATTGAAGGTGAAGATGCAAACCTCATTCGAGATAGCAATGCTGATTCAGTTACATATCTTTCTGAGTACCTGGAATAAAGAAATGTGCAGTGTTGACCAACCTATTTTTTTTAAACTAAATTATGTTTCACCGAGACTACAGTTTTTTTTTAACTATTGACCACGTACTTTCTAAAATATAGACTATCTATAATCATTGGTTAAGATTTATCTTGATTAAAGTGGCTGAAATTGATTATGCTTAAATTCAAAGGAATTCAGTGTACAAAATTCATAGCAGCCTGTATTTTTATTATTCTCATCTTTTGGAGTGTTAATGTTTATGAAACCTTTTTACATTGTCAGCATTTTCTTTTCCGATTAAGTGCTAATTCAGGTGGTGAATGGGGCCCCTCTCATAGTTCGGCAAAGCAGAAAGAAAGACCCATCTGCAAAAATAATTGGGTTGATACCATCTTGGTTATCGGGAGAGAAAGAGAATAAGGGATGGGAATGGAAATTGTATTCACACTTACTTCTTTTTACATTTCAGATATGAGACACTAAACACCTTTGATCCAGGGAAAGAAGGATTAGGGAGAAAGTGACATTCTGGGTACTGATTGGTATCTGCCCCAGGTAGTATCATTGTCCCCAAACTAATGACCACCCAGACACTTAACAGTCTAGAGGAGGTAGGAATATGAAAAGTATGGTGAAAGACAGTTAGATGGGGAAAGGAAGCAGTCAGATGCTGCTTGTTGCCCCTTTAACATAATCCTTTATCTAGCAAGGAAAAGAACAAAATACATTCCATTTTCTGAGCAAAGGGTCCCATAGTGGAAAAAAAGATTTAGCAAGGAAATATCTATCAGACTCGTTGTAGTACATATTCAAGAATTTTATAAGAATATATTTCCCTAGTTTCAATCTTAAAATAAAAATTATAAGATTATATGTAAAATTATGTGATGGGGTAAAAACACAAATACACTATTCACTGGAACCCAGATCCTCAACAGAAAACAGCTTTTTCAAGATCTTAACCAAAATAGCTTCTCTTTCACATCAGTGTTTTTTAATCAATTATATTCTTATTCCAATTAGATAGAAAGGGTCTAAGAAAACTGAGGGTAGTGCAGAGTGTGGAGATATAGAAAAATGCATACATTGGATCATCAATACAGAAGGAAACTTGGACATCCTGTAGTCCAACCTGCTCATTTTTAAAATAAGAACCAGAAAACAAAGCTTCTTTCCCATTGATTGGGAATGGCTCAAACAAGTAGAAGTACATGAATGAAATGAAATGTGACTGTACTACATGAAACAATGGATGATGAATACAGAGAAGCATGGGAAGATGTGTATGAATTGATGAAACTGAATTAAGTAGAACTAGGAAAACAACATGCACAATGTATTGATTACAATATGTAAATGAAAAACAGCTGAGGGTAAATGTTGTAAAATTTTAATTTCCAAAACTTGGGAAAACAGTTGAGGGTAAATGTTGTGAAATTTTAATTTCCAAGACTGGATTCCCAAAAGGTATGAGAAGCTATGTCTTCCCCTCTGCCATCTTTTTTTTTTAAAGCAGCAGAAGACTGCAGGTTTGGAATGCCATGGAGGTCAACTTTCAATATATTGTTGACCTTTTTTTTTTCCTCCTCTTTTTTGTTGTAAGAGATGGCTCCCTGGGATGGACAGGGATACTTTGGGAAATGAAGGTGATGTAAAAAAATGAAAGATATCAATAAAAACCCCTCATTTTTTTTCAAAATGAGGTATAAGAAGCATAAATAATTTTGTCCAAGTCTTATAAAATCCGAGTCTTCTGGTTGCTAACCCCAGGGTTCTCTCACCACCAAATTGCATTTCCTCCCAGAGTCTTCTCCAAGACTCCAAGAGTCATGAGCTCATTAGATTGGACTTCTCCATTTATTTCCATGCTCTCTGAGACCACGTGCTTACTGAGTTACTCAATAGACCTTTAGTCTCAACCTTGTTATTTCCAGTACTGGTACAGGTGACAAGTCATTCACACCTCCTTATTCAATGCTGTTACTGTCTCTGTTCTTTCATGGAACCCCATTTGCTGGACATCCTCCGGGTCTCTCGTTCTTTCCTTCTTGCTGTTTGATACACCCACCTACTTTTCTGTTTACCCATTGTTCAGGTGGCCTTTATTCCATTTCTTGAACCCAAATTTTTGGAAATACTTAGCACTTATACCCACCATATGTTCTCCTTCATTACCATTTGGGGCACCTGTTATTGTCAATTAAATTCATTGATAATACAAGGCATTACTACTAGCAATTCCCATTTGAAAAGTAGTTTAAGGTTGATGTTATATTTTCCTCAAGAGCGTGTACTACTGCCCCATTTTCACAAATTCCTGTTAGGAAACAGAATGAGGAAGCTGTCTGAGCCTGTCTGGATTGACACAAGTAGGAAGTGTGCGAGGCCAGGACTTAAATATGAGTCTAACACCCTTCTTTCTTCTCCCAGACTTTTACAAATGTTATTATTCTACAACAAAGTATATTTCCACAGTCCTGTAATTGACTGAAAGGGGCAGAAAATATAATATACTGCTGTGGTTATTTGTTGACTGTAAGAAAGTATTTGACTTGGTAAAGGAAAATGCAGTTTTAATGGTTCTTCTCCAACAAAGTATCTCCCAAGCACATGTAAAAAATTATACAAAATTCCTTGATAAATTCAAGAACAGAAGGAACAAGCATTTTTAAAGCACCTACTATGTGTCAGGCACTATGTAAGTGCTTTACAAATATTATCTCATTTGATCCTCACAACAAATCTGGGAGGTAGATATTGTTATCCCCATTTTACAGTTGAGGAAACTAAGGCAGACAGAGGTTAAGTAATGTGCCTAAGGGTCACTCAGCTAGGAAATGTTTATCTACTGTGCCACCCAAATGTCTCAATATTATTTCATTTAATCCTCACAGCAACACTGGAAGGTAGGTAATATTATCCCACCTTACAAATGAGGAAACTGAGGCAGACAGAAGATAAATGACTTTCCCATGGTCATATACCTAGTTGGTATCTGAGACAAGATTTGGCCTCAGGTCTAATAGCTTCTTCTGTCTTCTAGATTCTCTACTATTCCACCTAGTAGATATAAAAGGACATTGGAGACCAGTGTTCAATGCTTCTATAATGAGTCTTGAAAGCCTTCCCTATTCCTTTATTTTTTTTAACCCATTCCATTTCTTTTTTGTTTTGTTTTTGCTTTTTGGAGGGGGAAGGTAGGGCAACTGGGGTTAAGTGACTTGCCCAAGGTCACACGGCTAATTTTTTGTGTTAAATGTCCGAGACTGGATTTGAACTCTGGTCCTCCTGACTCCAGGGTCGATGCTCTATCCACTGCACCACCTAGCTGCCCCCATTTCTTTTCTTTTTTAAAAATAATTTTAACAGTCTTTTAAATATTGAGTTCCAAGTTCTCTCCCTCTCATCCCTCCCCCATCCACTGAGAATTCAAACAGTATGATATCAATTATACATGTGAAATTATGCAAACTATATTTCCATATTAGCCATATCACCAAAACCAGCAAAAGATAAAATTATACTTATTCTCTCTGGAGGTAGATAGCATTTTTTTTTTATCCTAAGTCCTTTGGAACAATCTTGAATCACTATTGATCAGATTAGTCAAGTCTTTCACTGTTGATCATCACAACATTGGTGTTACTGTGCTCAATGACCTTCTGGTTCTTCTCACTTCACTTTGTATCAGTTCGTACAGGTCTTGCCATGGTTTTTTTCTGAAACCACCTCTCTCATAATTTCTTTTAGCACAGTAATACTCCCTCATAATCTTGTTCAGTGATTGTGTATTCAGTTCAGCCACAACTTGTTCAGTGATTCCCCAAATGATGACAATCTCCCCAGTTTCCAATCCTTTGCCACCACAAAAGAGCTGTCATATTTCTGTACATATTGGTCCTTTTCCTTTTTTTTTTACCTCTTTGGGGTACAGACCTAGTAGTTGTCTTGCTGGATCAAAAGGCAGACTGTTTTCCAATTTTCACAACTTTAAACAGTACTTTAGTCAACCAATCCCCTTTATATTTGAGAAATAAAGCCTTTATCAGAGAAACTTGCTGTAATTTTTTTATTACTTCATGGTAATTATGGTACCTTTTAGCAAAATATAGTTTCCCTGATTATCTTTCAATTAGGTCTATTTTTGCTTTGTCTGAAAGCATGCTTGCCACTCCTGACCTCTTCATTTAAGCCCATTAAAGAATCTACTCCAGCCCTTCATTACAACTCCTGTGTCTTTCTGTCCCAAGTGTGTCTCTCGTATACAACCTATTGTTGGATCCTGTTTCCCAATCCATTCTGCTATCAGTTTCCGTTTTATGGGTTAGCTCATCCCATCCACATTCACAGCTATGATGATTGTGTATCTCCTTCCACACCCTTTTCCTCCCTGCCCTTTACATCCTGGCCCTTCCACAAAT